>NC_043018.1:24588827-24721327 GCF_006345805.1 Octopus sinensis
AGAGTTTATAGGGATGTGCAACCAACTTTTAGCCCCTATTTCTTCACAGATCGGAGTAGTAAGAACTGTCAGGGACCCAAGGATTGGTTAATTACCATATCATGTGGCTGTGTGGTAAGAAGCATGCTTTCCAACGACATGGTTCTAGGTTCAGTCTCACTGCGTGACATCTTGAGCAAGTGTCTCCAACTATAGCCTCAGGCCGACCAAAAGCCTTGTGAGTAGATTTGGTAGTTGGAAACTGAAGGAAGCCCGTCGTATATATATATATATAATTGTTCCATGTCCTCGCGTTGCTGTGTTTTTTTCTGTGTTTTCTTGTTTGGATTAACTTTATATATGTTGTGTGTGTGTGTGTGTGTGTGTATTTATGTGTGTTTGTCCCCCACCATCGCTTGACAACCGATGCTGGTGTGTTTACGTCTCAGTAACATAGTGGTTCGGCAAAAGAGACCGATTGAATAAGTACTAGGCTTATAAAGAATAAGTCCTGGGGTCGATTTGCTCGACTTAAAGGCCGTGCTCCAGCATGGCCGCAGTCAAATGACTGAAGTAAAAGAATAGATAGATAGATAGATAGATAGATAGATAAAGAGACAAGGAGAGAAAGAGAGAGAAAGTTAGAGAGAAAGGGTAAAATTTAAAGGAGCGAGTGGATGTGTGTGTGGGGAGGGGAGGGGAGGGGGAGAAAGATAAAAAAAAAAACAAAACGAGAAAACAATTCGGAATTGGCAGAGAGAAAGGAGATCGAGAGAAAGAGGAGAAGGACGAGAAAAAGAACAGAAATATCGAACTATATATATACATATATACGCCAGCTGCTATGTTGTTGTTTGTTTGTCTCATTTGGTCTAAAGTCGTATGACAACCACCGTTATATACATTTGTTGTTTTATTACTGTTTTCAATTTCGTTTTCGTCTCTTGTATTCACATCCGTCTTGTGCGTTCACATTCCTGTCTTCTACCAAGAAATCTAATGCTTACAGTTAGTGTTTTTTCTGGGCTGGGCCGAGAGTTGGAGCAAATATCAGAATTGAACAGCCGAAATTTGCTATGATGATTCGGTGTCTGACTGAAGATTGAAGGCTTCGAATGATTTGTCTGTGTTCCGTGTTCGTCCCTTCCTGTATTTCACGTTCATTATATATAAAAACATTCATTCTTATATATATACATATATATTGGTAAAAACGGTAAGATAACAAAAGAAAGAAAACGACCTCAATATTATGTAAATAGAGGAAATTTATCTGTAAAAAAATATGTGACCAATTATTCGGTAGCCAAGATAAAACTCTGAGTTTCGGATGCCGAAGTGGGAATCCACACCACCAGTTATCCGGCTGTCTAAAAAACGCTATGGAAAAAAAAAAAAAACTTATTTCATGGCCTCATGGTTCTGGGTTGAGTCCCACCGCGTGGCAACCTTGGGCAAGTGTCTTCTGCTATAGCCTCAAACCAACTAAAGCCTTGCGAGTGGATTCTGTACACAGAAACTGAAAGAAGCCCGTCGTATATATATATATATATTATATATATATATATATATCATGTGATCACGGGATCACGTGACCGACCAGACTATCAGATACTGTTACACATCGCTGGTCACATTGCGCTTTGCATTGTTTTAGCCATCAAATGGCCTCACTCCATTGGCTCGGCGAACAGGCCACACACACACACACACACACACACACACACACACACATATATATATATATATATATATATATATATATGCATATATCTATGTGTTTGTGTCTTTGTGTCTGTTTGCATTTCCCCCATCATCGCTGGACAACCGGTGTTGGTGTGTTTACATTCTCGTATTTTAGCAGCCCGCAAAAGTGCCCGACGGAGTAAGTAGTGTAGTAAGCTTTAAACAAAAGTGTTGGAGGGTCGATTTGTTCGACTAAAACCCTTCAAGGCCGTGCTCCAGCATGGCCGCAGTCAAATGACTGAAACAAGTAAAAGAATGAAAGAGGATAAAAGGTGAGAGAAGCGGGAAAGGATGGCTTCAAAGAACCAGGGAAAGAGAGAGAGAGAGAGGAGAGAGCGAGAAAGGAGGAAGGGGAGGAAGCGCCTGAGTTTATGGGAGAGCGTAAGAGTGGTAGTTTGAGGGGGGTGTTATTTACATATCCAGGTGAGAGAGATCGAAAGAACTACATTAGCAAGCAATGGAAGGGGGGCGGGGTGAGTTGGAAATCAATGGTCGTGGTAGGAGGAGAAGAAGGTGTTTGCTGTTGCTGTTGTTGTTGTTATTGTTGTTATTGTGGTGGTGGTGGTGGTGAATCTCTGCTGGCTTTTCTTTATCCTTTTAACCCCTTTATCCTTTAATCCCTCCCCTTGCTTGCAAACGATTAATTAATATGTAAATAAATAATTAAAAATAGAAATTACTCAGTTCCCACCACCACCACCACTACTACTACTACTACTACTACTACTACTACTACTACTACTCTACTACTACTACTTCTTCTACTACTACTACTACTACTACTACTAGTTCTTCTGCTGCTGCTGCTCCTACTACTACTACTTCTGAATCCCTCTTTCTACCATCGGCACCAACACCAGCAACAGCAGCAACAACGCCAGAAACGCAACCACTATTTGCTGCTGCTGTTGCTGCTACTGCTACTACTACTACTTCTACTACTACTACTACTACATGTAACAACATAAGCAGCAACGCTGTCAACGTTTCTATCACCACCACCACCACCACCACCACCAGCATTACTGATACTGTTTCTACTGCTACTACTACTACTACTACTACTAGCAGCGGCAACAGCAACGGCAGCAGCAATAGAGAAAGAAAAAAAAACGTTACCCCACCACCACCACCGTCATCATTGCTGTTGCTGCTGCCATCTTTAAGAACGACACCAACGTCTCTCTTTCGATAATAGTAAGAAGGCGAAAAGAATAACAGCAGCAGCAGAAACGTCACCGCCATTAACACTAACAGCAGCAAGGAAAACGTCACCGTCACTACCACCACCACCACCACCACCACTACCATCAGCAGCAGCAGCAGCATCAATTGAAAGAGTCATCGTCACCGCCGTCACCACCACCGGCATTAGCAATAGTAGGAGGAAGAGGAGGAGGAGGAAGAGCAGCAGCACCACGCTCACTACCACCACCACCAGCAGCAGCAGTACCACGCTCACTATCAGCAGCAGCAGCAGTCCCATCATCACTAACAACAACAGCAATGAAAAGCGTATGAATAACATTCATACATACACCTTCAACGAGTGTATGTAGCTTTGTTACACACATCCATAAATACGGTGGGATAGAATCGCTACTGTCACTACTACTACTGCCACCACCACCACCAGCACCACGACTACTACTGACTATACACAGACTACAACAACACTATACCCCCGACGCACACGTCTATACTACAAACCCCCTTCCCCCCACTCCTGTCTCTCGTAGTGAAAGGTTTTACACTACAGTAATATCAGCGCTGGTATCTCGTATAGTACTTCGGTCTTAACACTAGTCACTTGTATATCGAATCGTACGTACCTCACCACGCTTACACTAACACCATACCACAGTTACGCTACAAACCATTTGACTACCAGTAGCTCCGGTTATATTTTTGTTTGAGCTGTTTGTAGTAGAAGGAGAACAACATTAACAAGCAAGGAGATCTGACAATAACAAATACCACCACCTCCACCAACAACACCAATACCAACAAAAAATGGATAGCACCAATAATGAGTTTAAGAATTACTCTGCAAACGAAACAGGTGAGTTAATTTCTACCTTTGAGTTAATTCTTCCTCGTGTTTTACTCTTGTTTATTGTTGGGGTTGTTTTCAGAATACAATTTAGTGTCTTGTTCCTGTTATCAAACATTCAGAGAGCAGAAATGCCTATTATTATTAATGGAAATCCCACCCTGAATTTACCCACGACTGTCTTTTCTTTTCTTTCTATAATACTAAGACCAAACATTCTTGTTTGGTCTTAGTATTATTATATCTCTCATTCGTTATTTCTCTTGTGGCAACAAAAATGAGAGAGCAATGCTATGTACACACCACACATTCACAAATATACACAAGCACACACGTATTATATAATATTTATATACATATATATATACATATACACATATATATACGCACCCATGATACAGTATCTGAATGTTTGTGTTTATGCATGAAAATACGGATATTTGGTTGCATTATGTATTTGTATTATGGATGTATGTGTTATATATGGTGCATATATAAATATGAGCATGGCTTGTATATGAATGTATATGATAATGCATTGATATACATATTTAATGCGTGCATATGAAGTATATATATGCAACGACTTGAAAATGAATGTGCAATATTTGAGCGCCTGTACGTATGTATACGCGGGTAGGTTTATTTATATCTCTGAGAGAAAGGGAGGGATGTGTAAATATAAATATGTCTTCATACACGTATATATATATCGAGTGTGTGTGTTACGAATGATGTACACGACCAATATACGCATGCATACAGATATGTATGTATGATATCTGCACTCACTATGAATGGTATACGTTTATGCATGACTATGCGACCAAATGTGTGTGTGTGTGTATATTTATATATATATATATATATATATATATATATTTTATGCATCTCTATGTCTGACGATGTATGTCCCACCACGATTTCCACTTTATTTCTGATGTTCTATTCTTGTAACCTGGGCAACTGTTGAAATTATTTTCGTGTGCATTGACAGGATCAGTAGAGCGTCGGTAGACCAAAAATGCCTACTCTATATCGTTACATCCTCTATGATCATCACCAGCGTAGAAATATTCGGTTTTCATATCCCACCGAATTGTACTTTGCCTTTCATTCATTAGGGAATGGTAAACATAAAGTTCCAGTAAATTACTCTACAGCATCTTCTCCGACACACCCCTCTAACTCTCTCGCTCTCTCTGTTTCCCTTATACCAAACACTGTAGCCTTGTGGAAACCAATCTTGGAAATTATTGTTCTCGTGGTTGTTGATTTTAAAATTCCCCATCTTTAATGTATCAAAAAATAAACACCATCGCCAGAACAACAAATGGTTGACCCGGGGGCAACTTTCGACTGGGTCTCTTTGTATGTATCTAAGTTATATATATTTATACATATATATATTTATATTTATATTCTTGTGTATTAGAATGTGTAGCATTGTTCAGCCTTCAGTCTAGCCTGACCTAGTAAATCTATCTTGAGAGACATCCAGTCACCATAATTCCGTCACGTTTTATTTTATCTTCTTCTTTTCTGTTGATATTTCAGGTATGCCAGACCTGCCTCTTTCTCAGACGGCAGTAGCATGTAGTTTGGGGAAGATATGACTGCTATTTCTAGCATGCTGAGCGACTGCATAAGTTACCCTCGTATTGTGTGTGTTTATACAAACGTATTTGTGCATCATTCAAGTTGAAGCTGTTTATTATAATTACAAATAATGTTTGCAAACGGTTATTGTTATCAAAATGAATGGGTCCCAAGGACGCTCAGGAGGTAGTTATATTTTCTGCATAATGCTATCAGCCGGTTTTTGTTATCGATAAGGCTCCATTACAGTGTGTGTGTATGTGTGCGTGTATATACATACACACTGGAACGAAGCCTTATATATATATATATATATAAACCCATGCAAACACACTGGAACGAAGTCTTTTCGATAACAAAAACCGGCTGATAGCATTATGCAGAGAATATAACTTCATCCTATGCTTACTTCATGAGGCCGGAATCCTCCGAAGTTAGTGATCCCAGAGGCGTCATCATGCGTAGAGCCGAACAGGTCCACCAGTGCTCGCCATTGCTGGCGGTCCCGTGCCAGCTTTTCTGCAGCCTATATATATATATATATATATGTGTGTGTGTCTGGGGAGTCATAGTCATATAAAAACCAAGTTAAATATATATTCTCTTTTACTTGTTTCAGTCATTTGACTGTGGCCATGCTGGAGCACCGCCTTTAGTCGCGTCCCATGACTTATTCTTAGTAAGCCTAGCACTTAGTCTATCGGTCTCTTTTTGCCGAACCGCTAAGTGACGGGGACGTAAACACACCAGCATCGGTTGTCAAGCGATGATGCGGGGGACAAACACACACAAACGTAAACACACACACACATATATATATATACATATATATGACGGGCTTCATTCAGTTTCCGTCTACCAAATCCACTCACAAGGCTTAGGCTGGCCTGAGGCTATAGTAGAAGACACTTGCCCAAGGTGCCACCAGAACCATGTGGTTCGTAAGCAAGCTACTTACTACACAGCCACTCTTACGCTTCTATACATATTTTAAACACTTTGATTTGATCCCTGCAATTTAAGTTTCTTAGGCGTACAAAAGCCTAGCTCGCCAGGTTTTATATATATATATATATATATATTCTTGCTTTAGTCATTTGACTGCGGCAGTGCTGGAGCACCACCGTTCGTCGAACAAATCGACACCCCAGAACTTATTCTTTGTAAGCTTAGTACTTATTTGATCGGCATCTTTTGCCGAACCGCTAAGTTACGGGGACGTAAACACACCAACATCAGTTGTCAGGCGATGGTGGACACACACACACACGCATATATATATATATATATATACAACGGGCTTCTTTCAGTTTCCGTCTATCAAATCCATTCAGAAGGCTTTGGTTGGCCCGAGGTTATAGTAGAAGACACTTGTCCAAGGTGCCACGCAGTGGGACTGAGCCCAGAACCATGTAGTTTGGGAGCATTCTTCTTACCATACAGCCACTCTTGTGCTTATATTAAACAACAGGAAGCTATAGGAACTGAACCCTGTACCCATCAGATACAGGCTGTGTGGTCTACCATTAAGCTAAACGGTCCCTGACAAATATATGAAGCGACCCGCCAATACAGTTTGCAGTATTGCGAAAGTGCTGACTGAAAGTCGTTTTAAATCCCTTTGGTGGGCCGATACAGAGAGTAGCAGTAATATAATGGGATTAAAACTGACCCGTATTCCCTCATATTCCGTTGTCAAAGAAAAACGGTGCAACTTCCGTCTTGTGTCACGATAAATAATTCTCAATGTCTATTGAATATCATTTTTTTAAAACTCTGTCAACACTGATGGAACGAGAGCCATGACCATTCATCTCCATCAAGTCAACAAGAGTATGATTTAACCCTTTTGACACCAACCTGTTTCTTTATTACCCACAAGGGGCTAAGCATAGAGGGGACAAACAAGGACAGACAAACGGATTAAGTCGATTACATCGACCCCAGTGCGTAACTGGTACTTAATTTATCGACCCCGAAAGGATGAAAGGCAAAGTCGACCTCGGCGGAATTTGAACTCAGCACCCTAGTTCTAGAAAAAGAAAAAAACTTCCTGTTTTAAAGGGATCTAAATTAGAACACCTGTCAAAATTTCTTGTTCATTTACGTTTCAAACACCAGCTTACTAATGACAAAATTATTCTAGTATATATTCCAGTATTTTTTTAAAAATTGGAACAAAGATAGGGAGTTTCAAATGGAATATATATAAGAATAGTGTGGAAATTTTTGGCTGTTGTTTCTGACAGATCGTTTGACCACGCAACTCCCTACCTACTCGTGGTTTCTAAATTCATAACTGAGACGGTTTCATGAAGCGACTTTCAGTATTCCATCCGCCTATCTGCAACAGTCAGCCGTGGTGTGTCTTGATGAAGATAAAACCCTCATTGTTATTTTTTGTAGAGCACCGGACGAAATGCTTTGCAACACTTTCAGTTGCGTCTTTTCTTATTTTCTTATATTCTTGTATTCGAATCTTGATGAAATCGAATGTTATTTTTCAACCTTCCGGGACTGTTCATTTAAAGTGCCGGTCAGGTGTTACGATCCTTTGTATTATTGTATTAAGGCGGTAAACTCAAAATGAGAATACAAAACACGAACAGAAACCAGAATGACAGAATACAACGCAAACACGAACGTTATTCTGAATACGTTGATGTATTCAGACTTGTCTTTCTGAAGATGTTATCGTCATAACATTTCGACTGCCATACCCTCCGGCTTTCTTCACGTTTAAAGCTCTAAATTTCCACCATTTCTTTGCCCCACGGGGGAAATAATATGGTAAATATAATTAAGATTTGTAGCCTTACTAGTGGGTTAAGTTCAGTCCTTGCATCAGTCAAGGTGTGTGTGTGTGTGTGCCTAGGCACGCGCTTGTATTTTAGTCCTTCCTGTACAGTTGGCTTGTATACTGGGCAGCTAGGGGTCCCCATAATCCCAGTTTTGAGCATAGTTACATCTTCCCAGGTGATGCTAAATTATTTAATGATCTTTGAAGAAGGCGCGCTCTGTCGTCTTGAGTCTCTCTCTCTCCCTCCCTTCGATACTCTCGTGGTATCTATTTTACACCTGTCTTGGATATTCGTTCTTCTGGCAGTTGGAAAACATGGCCTGCAAGTTTCGCTCTTCTTCCCGCCACGATCTTCTGCAGGCTGCGCAGATTGGCTCATCTCAGGCGTTCAGGACCTGTGATCCTGTTCCTGTAGGTGAGTATTCGACGTAAACACCATTGGTTGATGTGTAACGAATTAGCGGCATCGCAAGTAGTGGAATACCTAATAAGGAGGATACCCCTTGTATGGATAAAAGTATGAGAACAGCCTGCCCAACACCCGCGGGTTTAGTTAAGGCTCCTATTCGAAATTTCGAGAACATTAGCAAATAAAGCAAACGCTTAAAGATAAGGGCGTCAAACTGAATATGGCGGTGTGTAACAATGGTTCAGATACAAGGCCGGCAATGTCGAGGGTCAGGGTTTAGCAGACATCATCAACTCTTATTACTTGACTGGTACATAATTTTATCGACCATGAAGGGATGAAAGATAAAACTAACATCGGTTGGCAGGCATTTTGTCCGGTGCCGTAACGATTCTGTCAATCCATCGACCATTTCCATATCTGTGTATAATAATGACGAACCCCCATTACCGCCACCATTCGGCTAAAACACGAACTTCATTATATTTTCTGAAGAAACCAACAATACTTTGAATATTCATAATTATGTTTTTCCTGTATATTAAATACGTAATTGTATAATGTATATATTATACTATTATATACCATACATCTTATCTGTCTGTCTCTCTCTTTATCTATCTATCCATCCATCCATCTATCTATCCCTCTCTCTCTCTCTCTCTCTCTCTATATATATATATATCTATATATATATATATAATATATATATATATATATATGAGAGAGAGAGAGAGAGAGAGAGAGATAGATAAGGAAGGATAGTATTGTTTGATCCAATATTATTGGTGGCTCAGCCAGATTGTTATAACTGCGTATAGGATTTCATATTTGGGTCGCCTTACACACGACCAATCTGGTGATTTATAACTAAGATGCATTTAGGCATATCAAGTGACTGCGATACTTGACTGGTAGATGTTCTATCGACCATAGATGTAAAGAAAAAGAAAAAGACGAAGTTGATCTCACTGTTATATTGGTTTCGAATTTTGGCACAAAGCCAGTAATTTCTTGGAAAGAGTAAGTAGATTACATCGACCCCATTGCTCAACTGGTACTTGCTTTGTCCAGCTCGAAAGGCGAAGTCGACCTCGGCGGAATATCTCCCTGTTGTATTGCGTCAAGCAAAATCATCCTTGTCGTATATTTAAACGGTTACATATTTTATAAGGACGTTTTGAGGTCATATTCCGCCGAGGTCGACTTTGCCTTTCATCCTTTCGGGGTCGAGTAAATAAGTACCAGTTACGCACTGGGGTCGATATAATCGACTTAATCCGTTTGTCTGTCCTTGTTTGTCCTCTCTGTGTTTAACCCTTTGTGGGTAGTAAAGAAATACATATTTTATAAGGAGGCCGATTGGTTTGGTAGTAATATTCCGACATTGCGTTCCTGAGTTCAAATCCAGCCGTGGTCAATTTAACCTTTTATTCTACCGGTGACTAATAGTACCAGTTAAATTCATTCTCAGTCGGTTGCACTACACTATGAGATGTCGTGGGAGACTACCCAATATAGTTCCTTTCCCTTGTGTGTTGCTAAGAGGGGTGTTAGTAATGTTCTGGGACCGATTTAGTCGATCGATCCTTTCATCCATCCATCCATTTTTGGCACCCTTCCTGGGAGAGTCGTAGGAATATAGAGTCCTCAAACATCTCCACACCGTCCTATCAGAAGCAACCGTCGTTACACTTTCCCGCTGGATTCCCAAGACTGACCAGTTGAGATTGTGGATATTATCCAACCACGTCGCTCGTGGTCTATCCTTACGTCTTCTGCCGGTTGGCTCGGCTTGAAGAATCTGTTTTGCAACATCATTTCGTTCAGTTTCACCCATATTCCTTTGTCAAGGAGAAACAATGCAACCACTGCCGATATCAAGGCGGCGAGCTGGCAGAAGCGTTAGCATTCTTGGCGACATGCTTAGCGGTATTTCGTCTGTCTATACGTTCTGAGTCCAAATTCCACCGAGGTCGACTCTGCCTTTCGTCCTTTCGGGGTCAATAAATTAAGTACCAGTTGCGTACTAGGGTAGATCTAATCACCTGGCCTCCTCCTCCAAAATTTCGGGCCTTGTGCCTAGAGTAGAAAAGAATATCCTCTTTCTTTACTGTTATCTTTTACTAGTTTCAGTCATTAGACTGCGGCCCTGCTGAGGCACCACCTTCAAGAATTTTAGTCGAACGAATCGATCCCAGTACTTATTTTTTAAAGCCTGGTATTCTATCAGTCTCTTTTGCCGAACCCCTAGGATACAGGTGCATAAACCAACACTGATTGTCAATCATTTGGTGGAGAAGAGGGTGAACACACACACACACACATATACGACGGGGGCTTCTTTCAGTTTCCATCCACCAAATCCACTCACAAGGCCTTGGTCAGCCCAAGGCTGTAGTAGAAGACGCTTGCTCAAGGAACCACACACTGGGATGGAACTCAGAACCCTGTAGTTGGAAAGCAAACTTTTTACCACCCAGCCATGCCTGCTCCTATATTTTATACATTTATAATTATTCTTTTAGTGATATCGTGGCTCTTTGCGTTCTGTGTTCAAATCTCGCCGAGGTCAACCTTGTCTCTCATCTTTCCGGGGTCGATGAATAAAATACCCGCCAAATCTCTCGCTCTCAATTTAGTACAGTGCATTGTGAAAGGGTCATTGAGTACCACTAATATGGAGTACCACCCATCTGGAGTGGGTGTCAAGGAAGGATTAACTGTTACCTGTCCTCTGGTATGCTACAAAAACCGCACGAGGAAACTAGATATGGTGGGTATCGACGGACCGATATGCTTGCCGCACACCAGACGACAGCTTCATCTTTTGTCTGACCTATGTATCACATGCGATAGACAGGACATATGTGTCATGTATGATAACCACCATGCGTCATACACGATACCATTCCCCGTTTCACCATGCGTCATACATGATACGCATTCCCAATCTTTTTCAAACACCAGAGTAACTTACAATAAGGAAAGCCTTATATTACTCAGAGCGTATGAAACGTGGGCAGACTGAAAACAAGCATGGATGTTTTGGACAAACCAATGAAAATGCTTTTGAACAAGCAAAGCATTAAAGAATCAAGACGATATATTTATACTTAACCTCTAGCGTAGCTAGAGTGTGTGCCGCCCGGACCCCATAAAAAAACACATTTACTACAGCAAGCCCAAAAGTGGTACCCCTTTAAAAGTGTCGCCCAGGTTGGACCTGTCCTACCCGCTCCTAGCCACCCTAGTGTACTTAACCCCACTTCTATTAAATATACATACTCTTTACTCTTTTACTTGTTTCAGTCATTTGACTGCGGCCATGCTGGAGCACCGCCTTTAGTCGAGCAAATCGACCCCGGGACTTATTCTTTGTAAGCCCAGTACTTATTCTATCGGTCTCTTTTGCCGAACCGCTAAGTGACAGGGACGGAAGCACACCAGCATCGGTTGTCAAGCAATGCTAGGGGTACAAACACAGACACACAAACATATACACACACACACATATATATATATATATACATATATACGACAGGCTTCTTTCAGTTTCCGTCTACCAAATCCACTCACAAGGCATTGGTCGGCCCGGGGCTATAGCAGAAGACACTTGCCCAAGATGCCACGCAGTGGGACTGAACCCGGAACCATATTTCAAGTATTTTTATTTCTTTGTTTAGAACGGTATTTCTCAATCAAGTTTTTTTTGTTTTTAATCTATGGGCTCCTCTGGTTCCCATTTTACTTTCGGGGATGGTGACCCCCCATAGTAATTCGATGTTTAAAGAATTATATTTTAATGATTAATATTCTTTTATACGTCTCAGCTCTGGCCATGCTGGAGTACCATTCTATAAAAGGTTGTTTAAATGTAGACAGTAGCCATGCTGGGGCACCACCTTGAAGAATTGTAGTCGAGTGAATCGTCCCCATTACTTATATTTTAAGCCTGGGACTTGTTCTATCGATCTCTTTGCCAAACCGCTAAGTTAAGGGGATGTAAACACGAACACCAGTTATCAAGTGGTGGGTGACAGACAGACAGACACACACACACATACACATAACATACATTTTACGACAGGCTTCTTTCAGTTTTCGTCTAGTAAATCCATTCATGAGGCTTTGGTCTGCCCGAGGCTATAGAAGGCATTTGCCCAATGTGCTACTCAGTGGGACTGAACCTGGAACCATGTGGTTGAGAAGCAAGCTTCTTTCCACACAACCATGCCTGGTTTTTGTTTTTAGGAGATCGAGCGATCCTGTGCTGTTTTAAGGATCGTTTCGGTTTGAACGGCAGTTTTTAACATAATTTCTAAGTAACTAAAAAATGTTAAACTTCGTATACTGGTAGAATATGTTTATAAAACATCTTTTTCTCTTGGCTTTATTGAGAAAATTCTATAGTTTGTAAGATATTTCTTGTTTTTTCTTCAATTTCTGCAATTTCAACCAATCACTGACGTCTATTGAGGTAATAAACATTCTGTGCCGTATGAATATGTCCCTCGTTTAAGAAACAGATTGGGTTTATTTACATTTCTGAAGAAAAAAAGATACCCTACCCCTCACCCCTAACCCTAAAACAGATTGAAATGCAATAAATCGATACTAGGGTCATACTTATGGGTGACAATTTCATATGACACCGCTAGAAAAAACTGCCGTTCAAACCGAAAAGGTCCTGTTTTAAGAGTGTTGGGTGTTCTAATGTCTGCATTGTGTGGGAGAGAAAGTGTTGTTAGAATGGTGTTGCATGGGTTAAATCAAGAAAGCTCCCACATAGAGACACGACTGCCACTCTTACTCAACACTCTTAACTGCCACTCTTACTTCGTTTCTCCAGAAAATATTCCGGACTACATTATCTAATGAGTAGTTTTTATCGAATACATTAACATGTTTAAATTAAATTTGTGAGATTTGACTGCTGTTTCTAGCAGGGAGACTGCGTTGGACAGTAGCAGGGTACGGTTTTGTCTTATCCGTGGATGTAGAGGGGGAAGATTACGTTACGTTTTTGCGTCCAGATTTTCAATTCCTACTTCGCAACACTAGACTTCGTCGTTAGCAAAGGCATCCCTGAGAAATGCATGAACATCACACAATCTTGCATTTCCTAGCTCATCTTAATATATGTGAGAGCTTTCTGTTCGAGATTCAAATGTTGTTTGGTTGTTGCCGTAAAACGGATCAATAGACAATCGACGCTAGCAGCTTCAGTTTACTTTTTGGCACCCTCCTTTAGTCTTGCTTGCTAACTTATCTTCTCACCGTGGGGTCGAATTGATGTTGCAATTTTCCTGAGGACGATTAAAAATATGTTTTAATTATTATTATTATGTATCGAAAATTTACTTATAAACTTCTGTCGATACTTGTCTTCCCTCTTCAATCTCTCACTGTGTCCATTTCATTTCATTTTATTCCTCTCCCTCGCTCACTATTTAGCTGGAGATGATTTTTAAAGGCGCAGGAGTGGCTGTGTGGTAAGTAGCTTGCTTACCAACCACATGGTTCCGGGTTCAGTCCCACTGCGTGGCACCTTGGGCAAGTGTCTTCTGCTATAGCCTCGGGCCGACCAATGCCTTGTGAGTGGATTTGGTAGACGGAAACTAAAAGAAGCCCGTCGTATATGTGTGTGTGTATATATATATATATATATATATATCTATATATATATATATATATATGCATGTGTGTTTTGTGGTCGTGTTTGTCCCCCTAGCATTGCTTGACAACCGATGCTGGTGTGTTTACGTCCCCGTCACTTAGCGGTTCGGCAAAAAGAGACCGATAGAATAAGTACTGGGCTTACAAAAAGAATAAGTCCCGGGGTCGATTTGCTCGATTAAAGGCGGTGCTCCAGCATGGCCGCAGTCAAATGACTGAAACAAGTAAATGAGTATATATATATTTCTCTTGTTTATTCTAGCTCTGGGCAGCCCCTCTCATCTTTCTTATTCTCAGTCGTTTTAAGCGCATGAATGTGTGATCATATATTGTATGTCTTTCTCACTTTCTATCTATTTTTTTGTTTGTTTTTTACATCATAATTTCTCTCTCTCTCTCTCTCGTAATGTAAACACGAACCACTCTGATCTGTTGGTAATGTTGGCACTATATGCATGAATATATATAATCACACACACAAACACACACACATATATAATGGGAAAGGCCGGTTTATGGGATTACCTTGGGTTTCCCGTTCATAAAGGGTTTAGCTTTATAGCGTATAGCCAGACCCCCAAAACCTGTTGGTCATGGGCCAATAGGTTTTTTGGATCTGACGACAGGCCATAAAGTTAAACCCTTTATGGACAGGAAACCCAAGGTAATCCCATAATCCGGCCTTCCCCACTTTTAATATATATTGCTCTATATTTTAGAATGTGCTTCTTCCGGAATTGTTTTCTTTTTACAAATGATATCTTTATATATAAAAGTGAAGTTGTGTGTCTGTCTCCTACGATTTAGATTCCTAACTACTCTCACATTTTGCGGTGCAGTTTAACCAAACGTGGGTATCTTATAGTCGTGATTCATATCGAGCCCTTCTGGGTATTAGCGCGCGTCTACGATGAGTCTACGATTAAAAAAAAAATTACCATAATTTTTTTTCCCATTTTTAATGCATTTTTTTGCTATTTTTTGGCCATAACTCTCTAAAAATGCTTATATAGTTATTTCCCTTACAAACCCGAGCAACGCCGGGCGATACTGTTAGTGATTATATATATATATATATATGTATATATAGTGCAGTATATGGTATTTATTGGCTAATATGCAATTTTAATATAAGCTACACTCGAAGTTTTAGCCTCGCTGGGAACTGTAAACAAATGTTTTGTGTGTATGCATGAGATAGAAATCACTTTACAGTCGAATGAAAAATATGTAACATGTTTAGAAATTCATATTGCCACCAAAACATTTTTTTTTTGCGTCTTCTGCAGGTCATTGCTGCATATGTATAATACATACATGCTTCCATATGCATGGAGACATATGTCCATCCATCAATCAATCCATCCATCCATCTTGTTGTTGAAGTTCCAATGAAGAAGCCTTGGAGCTAGCTTAGAAAGCGGCTTTAATTTTTCCCGCCAAACTAAAGCCACGTGGTAGGTGACGCCATTCTTCCTGCTCCGGTAGATGGCGTCTGTTACGCCTACAGTACAGACACATAGTGCTCGCTCGTCGGGTTTTCGTTTTCATGCAATATGACCGGACGCACCAAGCACAGACCATAAACCTATGTCTCATCACCAGTGATGATAGTTTTCATGAAGTCTGGGTCGTAGTTTGCACAATCCAGCATGTCCCGAGCAGTTCCGTCCCGTGACTTTTCGAGGCCCCATCACTCCAATGAAAATTCATTGTTCAATATCTCACGTTATCCTAAACACATATTTAAAAGCACAATAAGTTAAATTTACTCAGGTCTATTACACATTTCAATAAGTAAAACTTCCAGATATGAATAAAAGCGCAGTTTTATAATCCAGGTAACTTTCAAAGACAAACACGGCGCACTTTTCGCTTCTCGAGATCATCGATCGTTTTAGAATAATCAAGCTGAGAGCTAAGTTCGTGTTCATTAGATATAGATAATCCACAAAGTCTGCTACACGTTCGTGGTATAATGTAATATTTTTACAAGAACTTCTGCAGGGACAATGTATTACCATTTTATTTCTTGAAGTCTTCTGTTAACATAGTTTAATTCTTATTCAAAATCTTAACCAAAGTAAATAGATAACTCATCTACGTACTTTGATCTTAACATGGATCTCTTCAAGTGCAGAGGACCCATGCGACCGCAGGTGTTGCAGGGGCTTAGCGACGGCCCTGGTCCCAGCGATTGGGGGTGGGGTGACACCACCATTCCTGCGCATGCGTGGATAGTTTCGCGCCGGTAGACCGCATAAGTTCCCGATTGTTGCGCCTCTAACTTATCTAAAGCACATGTAAAGTTGGTCTTAATTGAATTTTTTTTCTCTTTGCTGGAATGTGAATGTTAGGAGTCTCTTGGGTGATTTCTGTTGTCTTTTGCATTTGAGGAGTTTGTGTATTTAGGATGTTGTTCATTTTGGGGTCTTGAGTGAGCAGTGGGAGATTTTGTATAATTGTGTTGTATGCTTCAACTATGTATATATATATGTGTGTGTGTGTGTGTGTGGAGGCGCAATGGCCCAGTGGTTAGGGCAGCGGACTCGCGGACGTAGGATCGCGGTTTCTATTCCCAGACCGGGCGTTGTGAGTGTTT
This sequence comes from Octopus sinensis, assembly GCF_006345805.1. Classification (NCBI taxonomy): domain Eukaryota; kingdom Metazoa; phylum Mollusca; class Cephalopoda; order Octopoda; family Octopodidae; genus Octopus; species Octopus sinensis. The sequence continues at coordinate 24,605,695 of NC_043018.1, forward strand.
GTTGAGCGAAAACACCTAAAAGCTCCACGAGGCTCCGGCAGGGGGTCGTGATCCCTGCTGTACTCTTTCACCACTCTTTCTCTCGCTCTTTCTTCTGTTGGCCTGCTCGCTTAGCCAAGCGGGGTGGCGTCATTCGAAGGCTAAAACAATGCGAACACATTGTGACCAGCGATGTGTAACATCTGATGGTCTGGTCGGTCACGTGATATATATATATATATATATATATATATATATATATATATACCGCGTGTGTACTGTTGGCGATTTTTTTCCCCCTGTCTTCCCTTCTCTGGATCCTTCCTTCTATGTTTCCGACGAAGAGCTCCGCTCGAAACGTTTAACCCTCCTTCTTTCCTTCTTTCCTGAGCATCCAATAATACTATATTTGTTCCACGTCCTCGCGTTGCATTTTTTTTTGTGCTTTCATGTTTGGATTAACTTTATATATATATATATATATATATTGATTGATTGATTAATTGAAACGCTAACTTGCTTTGAGAATTAGGAGATTAAAAGGAACGCGTGTCTTTGGAGTACTCAGTCATTTAGCAAGTTAATTTAACGTGTGAAATCAATTGATCCAATTCTTGAATGGTCATCATCGGAAATGATGCGCGAACCATCACTGCCGCTACCTTATCATTATTATTATCATTATTATTATTATCATTATTATTATTATCATTATTATTATTATTATTATTATTATTATAACAACAACAACAACAACAAAGATATTGACATTGACAACAGCAATGATAATAAACGCCATCGTGTAAAGTAACTGTAGTAAAAACAAAAGCTCTCCTACAACAAAGCGAACCTGTACAGTAACTAAAAGAACAATGCTAACCTGCACTACAACAACATCAAGAAGACTAGACGATGTAATAAACCCTCCATTTTCCTTTCTCTCAACCCACGTGACAGGAAATGTAAGTAATCGACGTTCGCTCCGTTCCCATCAATTGTTTCTGTCTCAAGTAAACCGAGCTGTTACTTTCTTCCTATAACACATCTTGGCTCTCTTTTCTTAATGGAATACTAACTGGCTTGTTGTTGTGGTGGTGGTGGTGGTGCTAGCGGAGGTGGTGGTTGTGGTTGGTAGAGGGGATGTGTGAAGGGGGAAGATTCACTGTTCGTTTTTAACTTCCTTTATACTTTTGATGTATAACGTATTCACTCTATGAACGAACACGTCTAGGTTTCACTCCGTGCCCCCTCATTTTTGCTCTTTCTCCCCCCCCTCTCTCTCTCTCTCTTCCTCCCTTTCTCCTCTGTCTACTTTTCACTCTTTCTACCCCCTTTTTTCTCTTACTCTCCGTTCTCTCTCTCTGTTCTTGCTTCCTCCCCTCTTTCTTGCTTCCTCCTCTATCTCTCTCGTTCTTGCTTTCTTCCTTCTCTCTCTCGCTTTCACCTCTCCTCTCTCTCTCTCTCTCTCTCTCTCCCTTGTTTCTCTCCCCTCTGTCTCCTTCCCTCCCTTCTCTTTCTCTCGCTTTCACCTCTGCTCTCTCTCCCCTCTGTCTCCTTCCCTCCCTTCTCTTTCTCTCGCTTTCACCTCTGCTCTCTCTCCTCTCCCGTCTCTTTCCTTCCTCTCCCTTGTCTCTCTCCCTTCTGTCTCCCTCTCTTCCTTTTCTCTCTCCCTCTGTCTCCCCTTCCTTTTCTCTTTCCTTCTGTCTGCCTCCCTTCCTTTTCTCTCTCCCCTCTGTCTCCCTCCCTCCCTTCCTTTTCTCTCTCCCCTCTGTCTCCCTCCCTCCCTTCTCTTTCTCTCGCTCCAACGACGTGAGCATCCATACTGTCGAAGTGAAGTGGATATTCTCCAAGAAATTCCAAGTGATAACGAAGAGCTACTCGTGTTTTACTTACATCGTTTCTGTATGAAGATACGTGGCAAAATAGATTAAGGGACCGCGAAGAAGCAACGAGGGACATTCCGGAAGTTTTGAGACTTTCTTTTAGGAGAGGGAATTATATACCTCCCAGATTACTTTATAGATTTAGTTTATCCCTATTATACATCTAATAAGCTGACCCGACAACTTTTATTCCACATCGAAGGAGACGGCTACAACAGCACTTGGAACACACTCTACCAAACACTGCTCGTCACGGGTGACCGGTTTGCAGATTGCAACCAGGGCGTGAAGACAGTTTGGGAGCTCGATATGCAATGAAGCTTTGTTTTAAAACTGGGCAAAATAAGAAAAGAAAAAAAAAAAGAAACCCTTCAAAAACTTATGAAATGTTCCAGACTGCTTCTCCGTGACTTTTGGTTGTTTCCCAAACTGGAGAAGATGAAAGCTGCTGTAGCAAGGGCGTTGGTCACCTTCCCTATGGAGGACTTACATTGGCCTTCACCAGGTGGCTAGAGTGCTACAAGTGCTACAAGTGCTTCAAGTGCTATGAGATCGGAGAGGATTGCTTCAAGTGCTTTGAAGAGGAGATTACAATGAATGCCCCTCTTGAAGATGTCTCAATTCTTTTGGAATGCACTTTGTATAAGGTTTGTGCAACGTTTTCATGTAAATAAGAGATGATAGAATTTTGCTTCATGACTTTTGGTTTTTATCGCAATTTGCTATCACAGTTTTAGACCTCAAATGAGCATGTTAACCGAGTAAAGGTTGAGGGAGATTTGGCTGCTCTTTTTAACAGATCGAGCGATTACATAGAGGCTCCCTTAATTGGCTCGTTGATGTTAGTGCTGTTGTTGGGTTTTAGACAATCCAACGACCACCCACTGTAAGGCAGGTGAAGTAGGGGTGTATACTTGATTAGATCAACCTAGGTATTTGACTGCTGTCTACGAGGCAACGAAGGAGCCCCTGCGTAATAACCCCTCTCCCAAACATGCCTCACATTACACTTTCTCAGCTTAAAAATAGGGTCATATATATATATATGAATAATGTAGTCTAGGTTTCCTGCACATGGGGGAAATAGCAGGATGGCCATGAACGGAATTCTTTTGATTATGGATCTCATAAGATCAGGTCTGACCTGGAGTTAACCAACATCTGTACATTTTAGTATAGACTTAAGCGGAAGGTAAATGAACTGGCAGAATCGTTAGGCGGCGATCTGGCAGAAACGTTAGCACGCCGGGCGAAATGCATAGCCGTATTTCGTCTGCCGTTACGTTCTGAGTTCAAATTCTGCCGAGGTCGACTTTGCCTTTCATCCTTTCGGGGTCGATAAATTAAATACCAGTTACGCACTGGGGTCGATGTAATCGACTTAATACCTTTGTCTGTCCTTGTTTTCCCCCTCTATGTTTAACCCCTAGTGAGCAATAAAGAAATAAGAATCGTTAGTGCTTCGCACAAAAGTGCTTAGCGCCATAAGTTCCTGCTGTTTGTGTTCTGAGATCGAATTCCGCCAAGGTGTACTCCACCTTTCATCCTTTCGGTGACGAAAAAAGTAAAGTACCAGTCAAATACTGGGGTCGACGGAATTGACTTACCCCTCCACTCAAACTTGCTCGTCTCTTTGCCCTACTTAGAAAGAATTAGACATACCGTACATTTAAAGGTCTGGTGTGTGTGTGTAAATATAGACGTTTTAACGGACCCCGGTTGTTGGTACCGATCTGATATAGGTACGACGCCTATAGTACCACAAACATAGTGAAGCAGTAGTAATAGATATAGTGGATTAAGATCTAAATACGGTGTACCTCATGGAGTATGTATAAGTCTTATTACTGAGTCTATCTCCTAGGAAGCTAATTCCATGCTGAGCACGTCTTCGTAACAGTTTCGTCCAGAAAGGTACATAGGTGTACTTTGTGCCCTAATTGCTCATTACATGCAATTTACACTCACACACTGTGATTGTTGGTTGCTAAGGGATTCTATTTTTGTGACACTGTCTCGTGAGAGATACAGTTCTCGAAATAGAACGCCCCTTAGCAGGAGACTTGCTGTATACGATGTGGGAAGGGTTAGGTCTTCTGGTGCTTCTCTCTATATATTCGCGTTGGAACCTCAAAAAATTCATGATTTTGTTAATATTTGCTGAGGTGCATGCATGACTGTGTGGTAGGAATTTTTCTTCCCAACCACATGGTTCCGGGTTCAGTTCCACTGCGTGGTTCCTTGGGCGAGTGTCGTCTACTAAAGCCTCGTGTCAACCAAAGCCTTGTGAGTGGATTTGGTAGACGGAAACTGAAAGAAGCCCATCATGTCTCTCTCACACACATACATACACACACACACACACACACACATATATATATATACATACATACATGCATATATATAATGTATGTCTTTGTGTTTGTCTCCCACCACTGTTTGACAACCGGTGTTAGAATGTTTACGTCCTTGTATTTTAGCGGTTCAGCGTAAGAGACTGATAGAATGAACCAATAAATAAATACTGAGTTCGATTCATTCGGCTAAAAAAAAAAAAAAAGAAAAATTAAGGCAGTGCCCCAGCAAGGCCGCACTCTAATGATTGAAATAAGTAAAAGATATCTCATTAAGACTGATCGTAATGTGCTCTACGGGGATCCGTATTTGTCTTCTTGCTAAATCTGTGCGCACACACACTCGTCCATTCATACATTTCAGAACCTCGTAGAATCTAATTTGATCTTTCGAGAGGCTCTAAGTGTACGTAACGGAGTCGGGTGGGTGTGGGCCTGGGTAAGTACGAAATATCAGGAGGACAAATATTTGTTATGATAAGGTCTATAGAGGAATGTAACGAAATCTGAGAGCGAAAACTAATAGTCATGTGTAGGTGTGTGTGTGTGGGGGGGGGGAGCGTGGTAACATGCTTTTACAAATGTGTCGCAACACACAGCCCACGCATGCGTGCAGTCACACACACACACACTCACTCACTCGCCGTATTTCAAAGCTTATAAGATGCAACTCAGTTTTGGCAATCTCTGTTGAGCAACTCTTATCTAGTAACCACCCCGTCCTCTCCATCGTGTCTGTGTATGTTTGCGTGTGTGTATATATATATATATATATATATATATATATATAGGGAGAATTCACACACAAAAAAAGCATAAGACGAAGACAGGTGGTGTAGACAACAAACAGATGTATTAGTATAACGCTCGGGAAGTGAAAAAGTCTTTAACGTTTCGAGCCTACGCTCTTCCACAGAAAGGAACAAGGAGAGAAAATAAAGAACGTGTAGTGGCTAGCGATCTATATATATATATATATATATATATATCTACACACAGTGCAGGGGCGTGGCTTACTGGTTAGGGTATTTAGCTGACAATCGTAAGGTCGTGAAATCTATACCCGGCGTTGCTTTATGTCCTTCAACATTTTATTTCGTCAGGGTGAAAAAGTCGACAAAAAAAAAAAAAAAAAAAAAGAAAAAGGTTTCTTGCCAGTTTTACGGTAGTTTTATATTCATCCTCTGCTGGTTGCATATCCTTGGCTTTTTCTACATTTCATCTGCCAATTATGAAGCATTGCAACTATTACGTAATTCTGAACCCCCAGAAACAGTCGTCGGACATGAAATACCATGCTCTGTCCCTTCAATGTTCTGTATGTTTTTGTGCTCCATGTTAATTTGTTTTGTAAATATATAAATATCTATATGCTTATACATGAGTGTTCATTTGGACATATTCAGTCTTTGTCTCTCTGTCTACACACATATACACACATCATGAACAAGTGTTTATATACATCTCTCTTTCTCTCTCTCCCCTTCTCCCCCCTCTCTCTCTATATATATATTTCTAGGACTTTATGAACAAAAAAATGGGCACTTTATAAGCCGTCAGATACAGTCTGTTTTAGTTGTGTGTGTATGTGTGTAATTCCGAGTTCTGGCGCGTTTCGAAATTGCGAGTTCTCGGGTTTCGATATCCCTGCCAGTATACTTTGCCCAGTATATCTTTCTACCGGAGCTTCCAAGCGATCAAACCTTTTGAGTGAAACTCGGTCGCTCATCGGCTAGTCTGTACCTTAGGTATCTTCCACTTGACTTAGAGAATCCGATCTTTCGTTTATATTTCGAAATTTCCAGCACATTTTGTCTACCGGGGCCACGGAAAATACTAGAATTTATAAGCGGTTTCTGTTTTAAAGACAAGGTCAGCAATTTTGATGGGGGAGATGGGAATTAGATGGAAAGCAAATTCAACTTCATTGGAGTTTGAGCTAAGTATTAAAGTCAGAAGAAATGCCACAAAACATTTTGTCTGACACGCTAACGATTCTGCCTGCTTGCCCCAATTGTTCTCAACCATGTTTTGCTTACAGACCCCTTTTGGTTCCTATTTTACTTGGATGGAGCCTCCTAGCCATTCGATACTTAAAAATTATTCTATTTTTATAATTAAATATTAGGAATTGTATAAGAAAAATAATTTGGGTATTTTAACAATATAAACAATTCATTGCTCATAAATTTTTAGCAACAAAATCTTAAGTAGACCCCCAAGGGTCATATGGACCTTTGGGTTGAGAACCACCGAGTTAGACGATAAATAGAAAAGAAGCTTGCTTCCAAGCCACATGGTTCCTGGTTCAGCCCCACTGCGTAGCACCTTGGGAAAATGTCTTGTGCTATAGCTGACCAAAGCCTGGTGAGTGGATTTGGTAGACGGAAACTGAAAGAAGCCCGTCGTGTGTGTGTGTGTCTGTTTGTCTCTCCATACCGTTTGACAACCGGTGTTACTGTGTTCACATCTCCGTAACATAGCGGTACGGCAAACAAGACCAATAGAATAAGTACCAGGTTAAAGAAATAATCCCTGGGGTCGATTTGTTCGACTAAAACCCTTCAAGGTGGTGCTCTAGTATGGCCGCAGTCAACTGACTGAAACAAGTGAAAAAGATAATGACATAAAAGAAATTATGTTTTTGTTTTCCTATTTCTTTTCCCTTTTCTTGTTTTCCCATTTTTTCCCCTTTTTCGTCTTTTTCTATTTTAAAGATTTTTTTTTTTTGCTTTAATGTTGTGAATTAATTATTTCTTTGTGTCTGTAGCGGAGCGTCAAGTACAATTTTGTGCATTATTAGCAGTTGTTGTTTTTTTTTTTATGTTGCTGTAGTGAAAAGGATTAAGATATTTTCAATTGCGAAAACATCTTGATAAGGTTGGTTTGATGAGGCTTTCTCAGTCTTTTTTAGATGCGATTAAGTTGTTTAGTAAAGAGTATATTAAACCTACTTTAGTTAATTATTTTCCCTTTCTTGTTTGTCCATTTATATTATTATGTTTTGTTTTATTTTTATGAATATTATATAATAGTTACTTTTTGGGGAATGTGGTGGTGGGTACATAAGTATAATGTTGTATTAATGTATTTCTAGAATTGGACTGGATTCAGTGATGGGGGCTTGTTGATTTTCTTATAGTTAGAGAAGGAGAAAAGGTATCTATGGTTCCGCACGGGGCCTCTATGACTTGTTATAGTGAGGGAGGGCAGTATTCGAAAAGCGGAGGGCTTGTCCTGAATGCTTGTAACAGAACGGACTTCGGTAAAGACAGCCAAGGACCAGGCGGGGGTGTTAAACCGAGTGTCGGATTCAGTGCACAACCCGAAGAAATAATGGTAGGGTGAGGTAAATTTATCCACCGCTGTGTAGTGGCTTGTATGCCTTTTAACGGGTTTGATTAGCGTGTCTCTGACGTAATTACAAGTTCTTGGTTCTTATGAGTCGAGGAAAGAAATATACGAAAACGATTTGCAATTAACTGCGAGGCTTCATTCAACCGCTGAATGAATTTGTACAACAGCTGGTTGGTTACATCATGATGATAACTGTCTGAAGAAAATATACAGATTTGCTTCTCAAATCAGTCGGAACTTGGTGATGTGTGCTTGGCAGACAGGAACAGAAATACGTGACATTCCTTCATGCTGTCTCTCATTCTCTGTTTATAGGTGCGATACAAAAGGGGACACACGTAGCGTGTCAAATTTACCTGCAAAACAACTCTCCTCTCTTTCTGAAGATTCCCACCTCACTGGCGAAAACAGTAAAGATTCTCATTTAAAGATGCCATCAGGTTCCAGAGAGCAAGCATTTTTTTACCGCGCTTGGTCTGTCATGTGATTCGATTGAACAGCTAACGTATCCAATCTCAACAACGGACTCGGTCAATGTATTACACCATCACATGACCAAGTCACGTGACCAAGCGTAGAAAACCTGAATATGAGCCATTCTCTGACTATTTAACCCTAGTTAGGCGATCTAGTAACATCCACTTCCTACAGCCTCAATAACCTTGAGAGCTATTCCAACGGAGTGCAACTCTTGGTAGGGTTTACCATGCTGGGTAGGTCAAACGATAGAGGCTTGACTAATATGGACCCCATGTTTTCCCAGATGTGAAAATGAGTTTTGCTTAGAGCCAATACCCTTACCTAGAAAAAAAAAGCAAGTTACAGAATCATTGGTGACCATTCTGAACCAATAAAATCTGGGAGAGGAAGGACTTCTCTCGAGAGAACGTATGCCTGAAGTGTAGGTGTGGATGAAACTCAAAAAGGGGACAAGAGAAGCTGAAAAAAACACAGGAGTTCGACTGGAGAGGAGTAGAAAAGATAGTCCTGAGTAGAAACCGGTGGAAAAAGTAACCGGTGACTTTTGCTCCATGAAGAGCAAAGGGATTAAGTGAGTAATAAGTAGACAGATCTATTGATAGAGATGATTTAGTACTAGCGGTTGAAACTAATTAGAAATGTATGCGATGAAATTAGATAAATTACAACTTTTATTGAATTTAATTAAATTTAATACTATGGTGACAAGAGATAAATAGGTGAATTCATGTTGAAGAGATAAACAGGTGAATTTGCGATGACACATATGTGGAGAGCATTAAACAATAATAACTTAGAAATATAATTAGGTGATGAGATTGACAAAGATAGGCAGACGTTGATATATAGCGAAGTTAGTGTTGACATATTTAATGCAAGAGTGAGATATGCATATATATAATAAAAATTAAATATAGTTCTGCAATCAATCAATATATATGTGTGTGTGTGTGTGTGTGTAATGCGCTACACGATTTTGTGTGTGTGTGTGTATATTATATATATATATATATATATATATATATATATATATAATTGTTTGAGTAACGTTTTAGCGTTTGAAGCTGTTGAATTTGTTCCTCTTGTTAAGATTTATTATGTTTTGTGAACCATTCTACTCGAGCTGGAGTCGTTCTGTTTATTATTATTATTATTATTATTATTATTATTATTATTAGTATGGTGAGCTGGCAGAAACGTTAGCACGCCGGGCGAAATGTTTTGCAACATTTCGTCTGCCGCTACGTTCTGAGTTCAAATTCCGCCGAGGTCGACTTTGTCTTTCATCCTTTCGGGGTCGATAAATTAAGTACCAGTTACGCACTGGGGTCGATATAATCGACTTAATCCGTTTGTCTGTCCTTGTTTGTCCTCTCTGTGTGTAGCCTCTTGTGGGCAGTAAAGAAATAGGTATTTCGTCTGACTCTACATTCTGAGTTCAAATTCCGCCGAGGTCGACTTTGTCTTTCTTCCTTTCGAGGTCGATAAATTAAGTACCAGTTACGTACTGGGGTCGATCTAATCGACTGGCTCCCTCCCTCCAAATTTCAGGCCTTGTGCCTTGAGCAGAAAGGATTATTATTATTTTTGGGGAAGTTCCTTCTGCTATCTTCATTGTCTCATAATGTTTTAATGTTCATGCAGCGAGCTGACAGAATCGTTAGCACGCTGGACGACATGCTTGGCGACATTTCGCCTGTTGCTGCATTTTGAGTTCAAATTCCGCCGAGGTTGATTTTGCCTTTCATCCCTTTCGAGGTCGATAAATTAAGTACCAGTTGCATATTAGGGTTGATCAAATCGACTGCCCCCTCCCCCCTTGTGCCAAAAGTAGAAAGGATTATTTTATTTATTTTCTGGGATGTTCCTTCCGCTGTCTTCATTGTCCCATAATGTTTTAATGTTCATAAATTCCGATGCTTTGCCCGGCATTGCAACATTCATAAGAAATTTCGATGTTATTTTATCGTTTGGTCTGCCGCAGTATCTATAGTCTAGGCAGTGAAATAGCCTGAATTGTGTTGCGGTTAGGGTTAGGAACACTTTGAAATTACAGATTGAAAATTCAGAAAGCCATGATGAACTTCCGCTGTGAATCATACATGTAAAGTATTTTGAGGGTGATAAATGTAATTTTCTTATTTTCCTGTTATTTTGGGTTTTTTTTTCTTTTACCTACTTCCTTATCCTCTAATTATAACTTTCATCATTAACTTTCCCAACAATAATTCCGCCATTGTCGACGGTTCAGGTATTAGAGTTATTTTAATAACTGTAGAAAAAAAAAACAAACAAAAACGGGAGACAACTGCAGCTATGTTTCGGTTTTATGAAGTCTTCATTAGCGACAGTGTAGCAGATTTCTGTGTACTTGCCGAAGTTAGTGATGACAGACTGACTAAGCAAATATGTCAAAAAATTGTAGATTCATTTACGTAAGAAAACAGAATAGATGACCGAGACACAATGTCTGCATGAAGAGATGATGGTTAGGTTCGATATTAAAATGTTTGATACACGGAACATTATTGAAAGCTAACTAAAAATAAGTATGGTGAAGTAAAAACCACGTTGATGTCACTGCAATTGTTGATCGGAGGGTGGGCGAATAAATGACGTAAGAGCTAGCTAAATTTAACGTAGTTTTTAAATTCAGTTCGGCGGCCATAGTTTTGGTGTCGTACAGGCTACTGGAGTATTATTTGTACGATTTAATGTTGGTGTTTGTGTATGTGTGGTGAGAGTAGTAATATTGTGTGCGCGTGACGCAGACATGGTTGTATGGTAATAATAATAAGATTGCTTCCCTACCTACCACATAGTTCCAGGTTTAGTCACACTGCATGGTACCTTGAGCAAGTGCCGACCAAAGCCTTGTGAGTGGATTTGGTAGACGAAGACTGAAAGAAGCCTGTCATATATGTGTGTATGTATATATATATATATATAATATATATATATATATATATATATATATATACCGGAGTAAACACATAAATGTGAAATAAGGTGGAAAAAAGAGTACTCAAATACCAGTGGTAGAGTAATATGCTTTATTTAAAGCAGCGGGAACGTGAAACTCAGAGTAACAGGTTTTGTTGAATTTTCCGCTGCTTTAAATAAAGTATATATATATATATATATATATATATATATATGGTGGTGCCCCAGCATGACCGCAACTTTAAAGCTGAAGCAATTTAAAGAATTGTGTGTTTGTGTGTATCTTTATGTCTGTTTGTTCCCCTGTCACTGCTTCAGAACCGGTGTTGGTGTGTTTACGTCTCCGTAACTTAGTGGTTCTGCAAAATAGGCCGACAGAATAAGAACTAGGCTTTAAAACAAAACGAAACAAAACAAAAAACATCCCGGGATTGATTTCTTAGACTAAAAAAAAACCCTTCAAGGCGGTGCTCCTGCATGGCCGCAGTCAAATGACTAAAACAAGTAAATGTGTGTGTGAGACAATATTAATGATGTGTGTAGTGGTGGTGGTAGTACTGACAGTCGTGTGTAAATGTTTGTTGGTGCATTTGGTATTACTGGGTGTGTCGTGCTAGTAGTATGTCTGGTGAATAGTAGTGGTGGTAGTGTTATTGACGTGTGGTGGTGGTGGTAGTAGTATTTCTAGTGTGTGCAATAGTAGTTGATATATATATACACACACACACATACACAACGGGCTTCTTTCAGTTTCCATCTACCAAATCTACTCACAAGGCTTTGGTCTGCCCGAGGCTTATAGTAAAAGACACTTATTCAAGGTGCCATGCAGTGGGACTGAACGCACAATCCTGTGGTTTGAAAGCAGATTTCTTACCACAGTCACGCTTTATTTATTTATTTATTTATTTAGTTATTATTTGATATTCTTGTTTCATTCATCGAGAATTATGATTCTGAAAAAAAGAATTTTTTTCCAAAAATAGCAACATTTCCTTTTCCATTTTCCCCCCTCGCCCCTTCCTTTTCCATTTTCATGACGTATGAGACGTCGAGAGACAACTATTGGGAAATTCCGTTGACTGAAGAAGTTAATTCCAACCGTGGCCTTCTCGTTTGTTTGTTTGTCCCCCCCCCCCACCCCCACCCCTTTGTATCGGAAAGCTTTATTTAAGACGGAACTGGTGTGGTTTGAGGAAGAAATATTTAGCTGCTATTTCTAGCTGGCTGAGTGCTTGCGTAAGTGGCTCCGTTTGAGCTTGTTGTGGTGGCGGTGGTGGTGGTGGTGGTGATGGTGACGTGTTACAGGTGCGAGTGGTGGTGGTGGTGGTGTGTAGTTTTGATAAGTCAACCTGATCTAGGTCACAGTCTATATATAGCAACCGACGCTGATCGAAATGCTGGAATGTGACCCAGAAATACTCTGTACCTGCATCGGTGTTAATCATTTCAGTTATTAGACTGCGGCCATGCTGGAGCACCGCCTTGAGTTTTTAGTTGAGCCAGTCGGCCCTAGTAGTCATTGATTTTATTTTATTTTTGTTTTAAACTTGGTACTTATTCTATCGAACCCTTTTGTCGAACCACTAAGTTACGGGGATGTAAACACACCAACACCGGTTTTCAAGCGGTGGTAGGACACACAGTGTGTGTGTATATATATATAAGGGCTAAGTTATGGGAACGAAAAGACCATCGGTTTGTCAAGCGGTTGTAGGACACTGTGTGTGTGTGTGTTGTGTGTGTGTGTGTGTGTGTGTAGGACAGCGGGCTTTCAGTTTCTGTCAACCACATTAACTCAAAGCTTTGGTCGGCCCGAGGCCATTATAAGAAAACACTTGTCCGAGGTGCCACGCATAGGGACTGAACCCGGAACCCGACACCACGTGGTTGGGAAGCGAACTTCTTACCACACATCCGCACCCACATCCACGCCTGTGCCTATTGTGACAAATTAACGAGGAAGCACCTCCACATTATTTTGCCTAAACAGGTCACCCAGGAAAATTCCGTGGACTGCTGAACTGGTCAGTCCAGCACTCCACAGACAGTTTCCAAGCTGTTCACTGGTCCCGGTGATCCTTTAAATCCGTGTACGGGTCAAAACCAAATGCGATACCTCTGACTCCCGTTAATTTCTTTGTTGCATTCTGTTTACTCTCTTGCTCATTTCAGCCATGCGGCTGCGGTCATGCTGGAGCACCTCTGTTTGTGAAACAAAAAAAAAACAAAAAAAATTCGTCCTTCCCCCATTAATTTACCATATTCTTGCCGAAATACTTAGCAGTATATCACCTGATGAAATTGCTAAGCTTTTTTCCCAGCCACATGGTTCCGGGTTCAGTCCCACTGCGTGGCACCTTGGGCAAGTGTCTTCTACTTAGCTTCGAGCTAACCAAAGCCTTTTGAGTGGATTTGGTAGACGGAAACTGAAAGAAACCTGTCGTGTATGTGTGTGTATTCACTTTTTATTTGTTTCATTCATTTGACTGTGGCCATGCTGGAGCACCGCCCTTAGTCGAAGAAATCGACCCCAGGACTTATTTTTGTAAGCCTCGTACTTATTCTATTGGTATCTTTTGCCGAACCGCTAAGTTACCAGCATCGGTTGTCAAGCGATGGTGGGGGACAAACATAGACACTACCAAATCTACTTGCAAGGCATTGGTCGGCTTGAGGCTATAGTAGAAGTCACTTGCCCAAGGTGCCACGCGGTGGGACTGAACACATAATCATGTGGTTGATAAGCAAGCAACTTACCAGACAGCCACTCCTGTGCTTATATATATATATATATATATATATATATATATATATATATTATTAGTGTTTGTGTCTGTGTTTGACCCCATCCTCCGCTTGACAACTGGTGTTGTGTTTACGTCCTCGGCGGCGGCGATGACGGTGCTGACGGCAGTGGTGGTAATATGGTGACGGCGATAGTGTTGATGGCGTAGTTGTATCGACTAAAACAGTCCGTCTGGGAATGACCACCTTTTCTTTAATGTTCCTTTGTTGCCCACCTTGTATCAAGTCCTGTCCTAACTTGTCTGCCGTCTGATGATCAGCGGCGAATTGGCGGAGTCTTATTTTCCTGCTTGATTCACACAAGCAGACGATGTGGTTTGTACGCGTCGTGTGGTTTATGTGTACGGCGGAGGGGAGGAGGAGGAGGGTGAGATGCTGAAGGAGATTGGTAGAGGGAGTAAGTGTGGGAGAGAGAGAAAGAAAGAAAGGCGTGCTGGAGAAAGACATTGACGGAAAGAGGCGAGAGAGAGAGAGAGAGAGAAAGAAGGGGAGGGAGAGGGTACTGGAGAAAGAGAAAGCAGAGATTATGTAGAGAGGTGGGGGAGGCTATGGATGTAGAGAGAAGCGGGAAAGATTATGGATGTGGGGAGAGAGAGAGAGAGAGAGGAGGGATATTATGGAGAGAGAGAGAGGAGGGGATATTATGGAGAGAGAGAGAGGAGGGATATTATGGAAAGGGAGAGAGAGGGGGGAATATGGAGAGAGAGAGGAGGGGGAGATTATTGTTGTAGAGAGTGAGAATGAGGTGTTATACGTAGTGAGAACGGGATCTTTAGGCCGGGAATAAAGAGGGTGTAGGTATGTAAAGAGAGAGAGAGAGAGGGAGGAATGCTGAAGGTAGAGGGAGTAGGGAGTATTTTCGGTCGGGAAAAGAGAGACGAGTAGAGGATTGTTGATCGATGTGTGTGTGTGTGAGAGAGAAACAAGGAGAATGGTTAATAATGTTTAATTGTTGGCCAGTTCTGCTAAAGCTGGCCTATCATCAAGTGCATTGCAGCGGTGGCCATTCTCATTTTTTAAAAAATTCCTTATGTACAGTAGGGAACTGAGTACCACCATTAACTTAGATAACTTTGATAGGTTTCGGTCAGTATAGGCCCAGGCAATGTCTAACTTAATATAAGCACCACCTGGTGAAGTCTTTTAGTCGTACATGGGGCACCATGACCGACGCTAGCAAAGAGTTATTATTGTTGGAAACATATCCGGGTGTAGGAGGTTGGTCCGTGATTTTTTTTGAGAAATTTGTCCAGAGAACTTTCGAATTTTATGGTTTCCGTTTCCATTTTTCCAGAGAACTTTCGAATTTTATGGGTTCCGTTTCCATTTGTCCAGAGAACTTTCGAATTTTATGGGTTCCGTTTCCATTTGTCCAGAGAACTTTCGAATTTTATGGGTTCCGTGTCCGTTTCGACGTATTTTGGTATAATAAAGTGAGCTGGACCGGTTGAGGTAAAGTAGTTGTGTCGTAATGTTTTATGTCCTGAGTTCGATATGTCCTCTCTAAAGTGGGTGAGTTGTGACTTGTGGAAGATTTGACTGCTATTTCTAGAAGATCGGACAACTCTGTCGAGCAGTCATGTACAATCTGCGGTTCGCAAGAGCCAGCAGACTGCACACAAGTACTGAGCCATGTGATGGTTTGGAGAGAATAGCTCGCTTCTGTTGCTTTGACTGTGTTCTGAATTCTGATTCTGCCGAAGCCAGTTTTGTTTTTCGTCCTTTCCGGGTCGATAAATAAAGCCCCAAACCCAAGGCAGTGGATTGGCAGAACTGTTAAAGCATTGGACGGGTTGCCTTTTGGTATCTGTTCCAGTTCTTTGAGCTGTGGTGCTAATGACACGGTGAGGACACAGTGTCATTAGGCAAGAAATGAACTGGAACGTCGGATGAGAGCTAAAGGAAGATTACCAAAAACTGCACCATCAGAAGGAACCAGCCTTGGCTTTTTACTCAGAGGAATTCGGTATCTGCCTGGATATTATATCCGTCCTCTCGCTATGTATTCTTTTACTTGTTTGTCATTTCACTGCGGCCATGCTGGAGCACCGCCTTTTTTTTATTCGAAGAAATCGGCCCCAGAACTCATTCTTTGTAAGTCTGGTACTTATACTATCGGTCCCTTTTGCCGAACGGCCAAGTTACGGGAACGTAAACACAACAACACCGGTTGTCAAGCGATGGTAAGAGGACCACTGACACACACAAATGCGCGCGCGCACACACACACACACACACACACACACACACACACACACACACACACACACACACACATATATATAATACACGATAAGCTTGTTTCAGTTTCCGTCTACCAAATCCACTAACAAGGCTAAGGTCGGCCCGAAGCTTTAGTCGAAGACACTTCCCGAAGGTGCCACGCAGTAGGACTGAACCCAGAACCACGTGGTTGGAAAACAAGCTTCTTACCCCCCGCCACACACACATACACACATGCGTGCACCCACACATACGCACAAAGCTTTCCATCTACCAAATTACTCACAAGGCATTGGTCTGCCCACGGCTGTTGTACAAGACACTTGCCTAAGGTGCCTGCGCAGTTGGACTGAACCAAAAACCACGTAGGTAGGGTAGGGTAGGGTAGGTAGATAGGAGGGGTTTGTTGACGAGAAGGTAGAAGCTCACTGTTCGGGAATAGAAAATAAATCACTGGAAAATGTCAAATTGTTTTATTAATAAACTAATGTCGTAAGTGACTTATTAAAACGTCGTTTATTATACCAACACAGTCATTTATTTAACAGCATTTATACGTAAGACAAATCTCAGTAGGTAGTTTTTGTATAGCTTTCCTCTCCCCCCCTCTCTCGTGTGTGTGGGAGGGTGGGTGTTGTCAAATAAAAAAAAAACGAAAACAGGAAAAAACCAAAGTCAAAAGGACGTACATACTGAATGTAATAGGTTAACGCTCAGAGAAAGAGAGAGAGAATTTGTGATTGGAAAAGGATGAGGGGGTGTAACGTTTCGAGCGTGGCTCTTTCGTCAGAAAGAGGAGAAATGTCAAGAGAGACGGGAAACAATAGTCCGAGAAAAACGTGTGTGTGTGTGTAAATGTCAAATAATGAAAATGAGTGCTCAACACCATATTGGTGGATAGAATTTATTTGTGAATTAAGGCTACCATTGGTTTCGTGTTAAGAGAAGTAGGAAAATATCCTTGTGTCTTAACAATTTTTCAAGCCTATCATATGGTGTGTGTATGTGTTCTTTTGTTCTTTTACTTATTTCAGTCATTTGACTGCGGCCATGCTGGAGCACCGCCTTAAAGGGGTTTTAGTCGAAGAAATGGCCCCGACTCCCGACTCCATGACTTATTCTTTGTAAGCTTGGTACGTATTCTATCGGTGTCTTTGGTCGAACCGCGAAGTTACGGGGACATAACCGCACCAACATCGGTTATCAAGCGACGGTGGGGTTGGACAGACACACACACATAAATAAATAAATATATATATACAATGTAACTGAACTGCGCTAAACCAAAAGAAACGACGCAAATTGAGTCATCTAATGATTTCCTGAAAACTAATGTGTAATCTTTCTAACTAACTTAGGTTATCTCCGTTTATCTGTAATTTATCGCCAGTTATCTATTTAAACCCTCTCCAATTTAAAAACTGTATGTATATATATATATATATATATATATGTGTTAGAAGAAATAAGGTACTCAGAAATTTAGATGGTTTTATATTTACAGATTTTATTAATGTCGCATGTTTTTATAAATCATATATTAGCGCTTGCGTCCACTCTAGCGGAGTCGTCAGAGTGGACGCAAGCGCTAATATATGATTTATAAAAACATGTGACGTATTAATAAAAATCTGTAAATATAAAACCATCCAGATTTCTGAGTACCTTATTTCTTCTAATATATAATACCTGTATTATATTCCGTATTTGGTGTTTGAGCAAACCGCCATTTTCATCTTAATATACACATTGGGTGAAGGCCGCGAACTGGCAGAATTACGGCTACGTAAACACACCAATATCGGTTGTCAAGCGGTGGTGGGAGACAAACATACGCGCGCGCGCGCGCGACGGTTTCCTTTCAGTTTCCATTTACCACATCCATTCAGAAGGCTTTGGTCGATCCCAGGCTTTAGTAGAAAGCACTTTCCCAAAGTGCTCCGCAGTGCGACTGAACCTGAAACCGCGTGTTTTGTAAGCAAGCCTCTTACCACATGCACCTATTATAAATGTCTGATAACAATCGCCCACGTTTTGATTTGCTTTCTACATGTATTTTGTGTAACACACTGTCTCGGGTTTCTTAACAAAGTATACATTTACGGTACACGAACAGAACTACATATGAATCTTAAACTGCGCAACAATTTATTGCGCAGTTTAAGATTCAAATTACCTGGATGAATTATATACGAGGTTCCCAGTTGATCCAATCAATGGAACTGCCTCTTCGGGAAATTAAGGTGCAAGTGGCTGAGCACTTCACAGACACACGTACCTTTAACCGTGGTTCTGGGTGTGATTCAGCGTAACAGAGAGAGTGATTAAGCTGGCTCTTTGAACTACAGGTGCAATACATTTTCGCCAGCGGAGTGAACTGGAGCAACGTGGAATTAAGTGCTTTGTTTACGAACACAACGCTCCGCCGATGATCAAACTCACGTGAGCCTAAACCACGCATCTTCACAAAATTGTGTCTATACACACACACTAAGGGAGTGTTTGACCTTTTGTTTTCAGGATGTGACAGTTATAGTTCGGTAATTAGGAGCTTTTAGTCAGGTATGCCTGCTAACTGCGCCTAAATTGAAGATGACGCACCTAAATAGATATACCTGTTTACAAGCTTCTATCTACATGCATGAAACAATTCTGAACAATAACCCAACCTCAAATTTAATCGATGAAATTTTCCGTAACACCCCTCCGCCACAACATGCCATACAACCTAATCACCATTTAACAGAGCTCAACATAACCTAGAAAATTTTGTCGTCACCAAGACTGTCAGGACGAACTCAAATAAACCACATTCACATGACAGCTTATCTGGCCGAAACGTCAAGCTTCTATCTACATGCATGAAACAATTCTGAACAATAACCCAACCTCAAATTTAATCGATGAAATTTTCCGTAACACCCCTCCGCCACAACATACCATACAACCTAATCACCATTTAACAGAGCTCAACATAACCTAGAAAATTTTGTCGTCACCAAGACTGTCAGGACGAACTCAAATGAACCACATTCACATGACAGCTTATCTGGCCGAAACGTCAAGCTTCTATCTACATGCATGAAACAATTCTGAACAATAACCCAACCTCAAATTTAATCGATGAAATTTTCCGTAACACCCCTCCGCCACAACATACCATACAACCTAATCACCATTTAACAGAGCTCAGCATAACCTAGAAAATTTTGTCGTAACTAAGACTGTCAGGACGAACTCAAATGAACCACATTCACATGACAGCTTATCTGGCCGAAACGTCATTCTTGATATTATTCTTGTTAAGCAATAATAAATTAGTGCTGTACAAGATGTGATGAGTAATCATTCAGTTTAACTTAAAATTGCCTTGATTACATGTGATAGTGGTGATAAGCGAATGTCATCTTCATGTGAGCGTTCGCCTTCGTTTCCAAATTTCTATGAAAGATTTTTCAGCTCACGGGGAATATTACCTTATTCGGAAACAGATGAGGGTTGCAGACTGGAACAGCATCGGGTTACAGAAAATCCAACGAATTACGTGCAACATATGTCAGCATGGAAAAGTGGATATTAAATGATTGTGTGTGTGTGTATGTATGTCTGTATGCATGCATATATATGTATGTTTGTTTGTGTGTGTGTATGCATGTATGCATGTATGTGTGTGCATGTATATATGTGTGTATGTGTGTGTCTGTGTATGTGTGTATGTATGTATGTATTCATGTATGTGTGTGTATATATGTGTGTATGTGTGTGTGTGTGTGTGTGTGTGTATGTGTATACGCGATGTAGGTAAAGACATTTGAGAAATTTGAAAAGTTAACACGAAACCGGTAATTTCTTCAAAAATTGTTACTATATGAAAAAAATTTATAACATTCTTCTAACATAACGACTTAAATATATTCTTTAACCTTATAAAACAAGCCTTCTGTAGTTTTTCACTCTTTTCTATTTTCTGTATATATATATATATATATATATATATATATATATATATATATATATGCGTGTGTGTCTGTCTATACATACATACGTGTAAATATCGAGCAATGACAATGAGTGCTCAACACTGCATTGGTGGATAAAGATCCTTTTGTATATTAAGGCTACCATTGGTTTCATGTTACAGAAGCCCTCTGCAATTATCAAACCGGAAGTAACAAATGATGATATTCGATAATTGTATGTAAATCTATAGGGAAGTTATAGCTTTTCCATAGGTTCTTTCTGTACTCTCCAGTAGTTTTTATTTCTTCTATCTTTTGCTTGTTTTTCATTGGACTGCGGCCATGCTGGGGCACCACCTCGAAGGGTTTTACGCAAACGAATCGACCCCAGTGCTTATCATTGGGTCATCCCATAAATAATGCAGTTTTTTATACTTATATTTTTCAAAATTAAGATAAAGTTCTTTTCTAATGTAATATATACTCTCCTTCATTCTCTACAATGCTCTTCCATCTGTCAGGTAGATTTGCAAGGCCCTTCTTCCAAAATTCACTTGACCGTGACGAAAAATACTCCTCCATTACTGTTCTGACCTCATCTACAGAATTCATATTTTTTTATCCAAATGATTTTGAAGACTGCGAAATAAATGATAATCAGATGGGGTAATGTCCGGCGAAATTGGTGGGTGGGGCATCGTTTCCCATTCAAACTGTTCCAGCCTATGGAATGTCATCCTGACTGTATGTGGTCGAGGATTATCCTGATGGAAGAATACCTTTCGTCTTGAAACCAGCGATGGTCGTTCTTTTTTCTTTTTCTTTTTTCTAGCTCCGACTTGAATGAGTGGTTGAATGACCAAATCCAAGCTTCTCTGCTAGTTCAACAGTTAGAATGGGATTTTGTTACACCAGGGTTTGTAGGACGTCCTTGTCGAGCTGAAGCTCGTCTTCTAGGTTGTAGTTTTCGAATCGGAATTTCTGGAACCACCGTTGACACTGGCTTACGCTTATTGTCCAATCCCTATATATTGCATTAATATTCCTCGCATTTTCCGTTGCGTTATTGCCTTTATTGAAGTCATAAAGCAAAATATGCCGAATATGCTCCTTTGTTACTTTCATTATAGCTTTGAAAAGATAACTGTTAAAATTGAACTGCACTCTTCAAAACTTGCTCTAAGAATAAGTTAAAATTACTGCCTGCATTTATAGTAAGTTGATGCAGGTCGTTTATCCTGTCCTCCTCCGACTTTTAGTTCATGCAATCGAAAAAACCATTTTTTGGGTGACCCAATATTTATTGATTCTGGTATTTATTCTAACCATCTGTTTCGCCGAACCGATAAGCTATGGGGACGTAAACTCTATCTCTCTCACTCTCTCTCTCACTCTCTCACTCTCTCACCCACTCACCCACTCACTCACTCACTCACTCACATACACACACACACACACACGATGCGTTTCACACATATGCGACGGGCTTCTTTCAGTTTACGTCTATCAAATCCATTCTCGAGGATTTGGTCGGCCCGAGGCTATAGCAGGAGATAGTTGTTCAAGGCACCACGCAGTGGGACTGAACCCGGAACCACGTAGCTAGGAAACAAACGTCGTACCACACAACCACCTTCGTTTAATTATTCACATGTATTTGTTGTCCACAATTACACGTTCGTATGTAACTGTGCTGGCTCACTTGGGACGACATGCAAATGATCGAATTGCTTTCAAAATGGCGTTCGTTGTCGAGTGTACTTCAGCTGCTCTTTCTGAAAAACTCAGTATATCACAAACCAGTTCTGTACAGATCAATGTCTGTCTATATGGCATAATGAGGGAGCTTTGTTAAAAAAGATAAAGGGTTTCACCAGTCCTCTGTGGAATTATGGGATGTCACTTCCGGCCAATCTACTGTCATTCACTTCAACTCTTTAACGTTTAAAACTGACCAAATTCGGCTCAAATATATATTCTACCTGTTTGTTTTACGTTAAAACTGGCAAAGGCTAATTCAAAACAATGTAAATAAATAAGCATCACGTTTGGCAGAGTAATGCGAAAGGGTTAAACGCCATCGTCTGCCAGACAGTGATAGAGCGCGATCGCCATTGACGTTATCACTCTTTGTCTCTCTTTTTATTTCTTACTGATTAATTAAAAATGACTCTACGTGCTTCGTGTGTGGTCGTGTGGATGGATTTAGGTGTGGTTGTTCGCGTGCTGTTACGTTTGATGGATTTGTCTTTTGTTTGTTTTCGTCTATTGTTATGAGTGTGTGGTGCAGGAGTGGCTGTGTGGTAAGTAGCTTGCTTACCAACCACATGGTTCCAGGTTCAGTCCCACTACGTGGCATCTTGGGCAAGTGTCTTCTACTATAGTCTCGGGCCGACCAATGCCTTGTGAGTGGATTTGGTAGACGGAAACTGAAAGAAGCCTGTCGTATATATATATATATATGAGTGTGTGTTATTGTGTTATTCCCCATCGATGTTGGTGTGTTTATGTCCCTGTAACTTAGTGGTTTGGCAAAAGGACCAATAGAATAAGTACTAGGCTTACAAAGAATAAGTCCAAGGGTCGATTTCTTCAACTAAAGGTGGTGTTCCAGCATGGCCGCAGTCAAATGACTGAAACAAGTAAAAGAATATGTGTCTCTGTAGAATAGATATACGCTTGTTTGTAGGTGATTGTATAGATATGACTTTTAATCGAACGAATCGACCCCAGTATTTAAGTTTTTTTTTGTAAAACCTGATGCTTTTTTTCTATCCGTCCCATTTGGACGTAAACACACCAACACCGGTTGTCAAGTAGTGGTGGGGCGTAAAAAAAAACACACACACACACACACTTGACGGGCTTCTTTCAGTTTCCGTCTGCCGAGTTCTCTCACAAGGCTATAGTAGAAGACACATTCCCAAGATGCCACGCAGTGGGACCGAACCCGGAACCATGTTCGAAAGCAAACTTCTTAAGGCGGGCGAGCTGGCAGAATCGTTAACACGCCGGGTAAAATGCTTAGCGTCTTTACGTTCTGGGTTCAAATTCCGCCGGGGTTGACTTTCTCTTTTCATACTTTCGGGGTCGATGAAATAAGTACCAGCAGAACACAGGAGATCGATGTAATCGTACACCCTCCCCCAGAATTGCTGGCCTTGTGTCAAAACTTCGAATCAGTACTGAAAATGTATTAATGATGTTGTGTGTGTTTGTTCGAGTGCGATTGGTTGACACATGCGTGGGTTTGTTTTGTGCACGCTGTGATAAAAGTGTGTGTGTGCTTGTGAGCTGTACGTTAAGTTCATGTTTGTATAGAGAGATAGATATACGTAGGAGTTTTTGCTTGTGGAGGAATATGTGAGTTTGCATCCCGTGACATTGCTTCCATAATGTAGTTTCAGAGTGCACGCCTGTGTGTGTGTGTGTGTGTGTGTGTGTGTGTGTGTGTCACTCACTCTCCTCTTTCCTCCTAATCACAAGATTTATTAAAAAATTTTTTTATCTTTCAACTGTGTCAACTGAACATAATCACACACACACACTTCCTGCAGGATTTGATCTTTCACCTCAGACTAATCATATGTATGAAATACAGTTATCTATATTGTATTGCATCAGTTTTATTTCGGGATTTCTTGCCAAGAAAGAGCCGGTTTCTAACCTAGATCCAAGGCTTCTTCATTGGCATTTCAACATTAACAGGGTATGTATGCATGTATGCACGTATGCATGCACGTATGTATGTATGTATGTATGTATGTATGTATGCATGCACGTATGTATGTATGTATGTATGCATGCACGTATGTATGTATGTATGCATGCACGTATGTATGTATGTATGCATGCGCGTATGTATGTATGTATGTATGCATGCGCGTATGTATGTATGTATGCATGCGCGTATGTATGTATGCATGCATGCGCGTATGTATGTATGCATGCATGCGCGTATGTATGTATGCATGCATGCGCGTATGTATGTATGCATGCATGCGCGTATGTATGTATGCATGCATGCGCGTATGTATGTACGTATGCACGTATGTATGCATGTGTGCACGTATGTATGTATATATGTATGTATGTATGTGTATATGTGTGTGTGTGTGTATATATGTGTGTATGCATGCATGCATGTATTCTCATGCATTTAGTTGCAAATCTAGGCATGCTCATATATATATAAATGATAAACTTCTGGAAAGTTTTACATATTTTTACAGTCCTGTAGTCTTCGAAACAGCTTTCTCCTTTCTGGTTTTGGGAAGCCTAATTTCTCATGATTGGTATTTAGACAGCGTGTTGTTATATAACCCAGGTATAAACCCGAATTCGTAATCTGAAGAGATGTATGTAAAA
The DNA here is from genome assembly GCF_006345805.1 of Octopus sinensis. NCBI lineage: Eukaryota > Metazoa > Mollusca > Cephalopoda > Octopoda > Octopodidae > Octopus > Octopus sinensis. The sequence continues at coordinate 24,630,049 of NC_043018.1, forward strand.
GAGTAAAGAATGACCATGGGATTGAACCTAGAAAGTTCTCCGAGGCACAAGCTCGGGCAAGGTTGTTTATGGAAGACCAGCAGTCGCCCATGCATACCTATTTCTTTACTACCCACAAGGGGCTAAACACAGACGGGACAAACAAGGACAGATAAACGAATTAAGTCGATTATAACGACCCCAGTGCGTAACTGGTACTTAATTTATCGACTCCGAAAGGATGAAAGGCAAAGTCGACCTCGGCGGAATTTGAACTCAGAACGTAGCGGCAGGCGAAATACCGCTAAGCATTTTGCCCGGCGTGCTAACGTTTCTGCCAACTCGCCACCCTAAATAATAATAATAATTATTATTATTTCTTTACTACCCACAAGGGGCTAAACACAGACGGGACAAACAAGGACAGATAAACGAATTAAGTCGAATATAACGACCCCAGTGCGTAACTGGTACTTAATTTATCGACTCCGAAAGGATGAAAGGCAAAGTCGACCTCGGCGGAATTTGAACTCAGAACGTAGCGGCAGGCGAAATACTGCTAAGCATTTTGCCCGGCGTGCTAACGTTTCTGCCAACTCGCCCATGCATACCAGCTTCCCTTTTCCATGCCACCGATGTTATCCAAGGGAAAGGAAAACACTGATACAGCTTGGCACCAGTTACGTTGCGGCTCATTTCTACAGCTGAGTGAACTGGAACACTATGAAATAAAGTGTCTTGCTCAAGAACACAGCCCGGGCCGGGAGTCGAACTCACAATCTAATGATTGTGCGCTCGACGCTTTAACCACTGAGCCATGCGCCTTCACTGTATGTATATATGCATGCATATGACTCCATTTTTGCCGAGCGCCAGACTAATATACTTGCTTGTTTGTGGAGGCGCAATGGCCCAGTGGTTAGGGCAGCGGACTCGCGGTTTAGATTCCCAGACCGGGCGTTGTGAGTGTTTATTGAGCGAAAACACCTAAAGCTCCACGAGGCTCTGGCAGGGGATGGTGGCGAACCCTGCTGTACTCTTTCATCACAACTTTCTCTCACTCTTACTTCCTGTTTCTGTTGTACCTGTATTTCAAAGGGCCAACCTTGTCACTCTCTGTGTCACGCTGAATATCCCCGAGAACTACGTTAAGGGTACACGTGTCTGTGGAGTGCTCAGCCACTTACACGTTAATTTCACGAGTAGGCTGTTCCGTTGATCGGATCAACCGGAACCCTCGTCATCGTAACCGACGGAGTGCTTCCATCCATCCATACTTGCTTGTTATTCCCTCAACTGTCTGTCTTGTTTTCTACACAGTTAAAACGCCCCCCCCACACCCACACGTATGTATATAGTGAGGGGATGGGCTAAACGCAAGCATAGCTGTGTGATTAAGAAGGTCGCTTTGCAGCCGCGTGGTTTCGAGTTCAGTCCCACTGCGCGGCACCTTGGTCAAGCATCCTTTATAGAAGGCCGACCGATGCCTTGCGTGTAAATTTGGTAGACGGAAACTGTGTGGAATCGCGTCGTGCGTGCGCCCACACAGTAGTACGGCAAAACTGACCGATAGAATAAGACTCGAGGCCGGCCCACGGTACCAGCAACTCGACCAGTCGCCCGAGGCGCCATGTGCTAGGTGACGCCAAAGAGGGCGTGATAAAGACAAGGAAATTTCTACAATCATCAGCTTGTACACGCCGAAGTTAAGCTTGTCCGGGGCGCCAGCAACCTTAGGGCCGGTCCTGATAAGGATTCAAGCAAAAAGCACTTCTCCAGCATAGCTACATTCAAATGAGTGAAACAAATAAAATAGGTATTTTCTTGAAACTTCCGGGGAATGTGACTTTATTTTTTCCGTAATAGGCGCAGCGTGGGTGTGTGGAAAGAAGCCTGTTTCCCAACCACGCGGTTCCGGGAATACACTCGTAGTGCTCAAGAGGTTTAACTTGAGCGGGCAGAGGAGTAAATGTAAGGACAAGCAAGTTGGGCAGGTCAGTATACAAAGTATAATAAGAGATATCAAATACAAAAAAATGTATATATGATATCAAGAAGTAAAGCGGTTGTTCTTTTGTTTGTTTCGGTCATTTGGCTGCGGTCATGCTGGAGCACCGCATTTAGTCTAACAAATCGATCCCAGGACTATTTTTTTGTAAGCCTAGTACTTATTCTATTGGTCTCTTTTGCCGAACCGCTAAGTTACAGTGACATAAACACACCAACGTCGGTTGTCAAGCATGTGTGTATGTGTATCATCATCATCGTTTAACGTCCGTTTTCCATGGTAGCATGGGTTGGACGGTTCGTCCGGGGTCTGGGAAGCCAGGAGGCTGCACCAGGCCCCAGTCTGATTTGGCAGTGTTTCTACAGCTGGATGCCCTTCCGAACGCCAACCACTCCGTGAGTGTAGTGGGTGCTTTTTACGTGCCATCGACACGATATATATATATATATATATATATATATATACATATACAACGAGCTTCTTTCAGTTTCCGTCTACCAAATCCACTCAAGTATTTTGTCGGCCCAAGTTGCCACGCAATGGGACTGAACCCGGAACCACATGGTTGGTAGGCAAACTACTTACCGCACAGCCACTTTCTTCAACTACTTTAATTCTCGATATCATTTCTATTCTATGTAGGTCGGACTTCTTTGTATGTAAACATATGCATGTTTTTGTATGTTATTTGATACACTTCGTACATTGACCTGCCTAACTTGCTTATCTATACATTACTTATAAATATATATAAATAAATATATGTCTGTGTGTGTGTCTGTGCGCGCACGCCAGTATTTTGTCGCCCTCAAAGGTAAAACGAGGGAATACCTATGCCCTTGATCAAGGTACAAGTCGGGAGCCTACCGTCTTTTAACGACAGGACATGTTTCATTGGCAACCGGTGTTGGTATGTTCAATCCACGTAACTTAGCGGTAGGCCAAAAAAAAAAAAGACCGATAGAATAAGTACCAGACTAGCAAAAAAAGTATTGGGGTCGATTTATTCGACTAAAATTTCTTCATGGCAGTGCCCCAGCATGACCGCAGCCTGATGACTGAAATATAAGATAAGATGGGACCTTTTCGGTTTGAACGGCAGTTTTTAACATAATTTCGAGGTAACTAAAAAATTTTAAACTTCGTATACTGGTAGAATGTGTTTATAAAACATATTTTTCTCTTAGCTTTATTGAGAAAATTCTATGGTTTGTAAGATATTTGTTGTCTTTTTTCTTCAATTTCTGCAATTTCAACCAATCACTGACGTCTATTGAGGTAAAAAAAAACATTCTGTGCCGTATGAATATGTCCCTCGTTTAAGAAACAGATTGGGTTTATTTACATTTCTAAAGAAAAAAAGATACCCTTCCCCCTAACCCTAAAACAGATTGAAATGCAATAGATCGATACTAGGGTCATAATTATGGGTGACAATTTCATATGACACTGCTAGAAAAAAACTGCCGTTCAAACCGAAAAGATCCATAAGATGAGAGAGAGAATGATTTCTTTATGTCTATTGTTGCCTCGCTTGTCATTGCTGTTTAGCCCTGGGCCAATACTGAGTTGGCTAGACCTGTTGGCAAAAGGCATTCAGACCGTGACCATCATGTCGGTTGAGGTGTACGTATGTGTGATATCATTTATGAAACGTGTCCTGTCGTTAAAAGAAGACGGTAGGCTCCCGACTTGATCAAGCGGGTAGATGTCCCCTCGTTTTACCTTTGTATACGTGTGTATGTCTCTCTGATCTACCTTTTTCATATCTTCTCCGCCTGCTACTCAAAAATGCATAGCCTCCTCCTCCACTTACCCCACTTCCCTCTATATATATATATATGTATGTATATGGGTGTGTGTTTCTCTGTGTTTGTGTATGTATAGGCACATACACACATACTATCTGATTCTCAAACAATTTCCCTCCCTCTCCCTCCCTCTCTCTCACCCATTCACTCACTTTGTGAATGTAGATGTTTAACTCCTCCCTCTCTTTTCTCACCCAACTTCACTCTCACTCGCTCTCCTCTTCCTATTTCCCCCAAACATGCCTCCCCTTGCCTTTCTATGTGTGTGCGCGTGTGCGCGATAACACAGCCCTAATGCATAATACATACGTGATAAATATGCAGGCTGTATATAAAGTGTGTCAAACAGAGTAGCTGTATATATGTATACACACATATTTATATGTATGTGTGTATGAAGAGAGGAGACAGTGAATACTAAACGTGCAGAAAGTTTTGAGACTAGCAGAGACGTGTAAGAGACAAGCAATCTATACACTCACACCCACACGCGTACACATAACTAAATAACAACGGCAACTCAAACCGGAATTTCAGAGTTTGGTCAGGAAGTTTCTCTTGTGGCAACGATGTCGAACGAATTGAAAATGGATTCAGTCATTGTGAGTGAAGGTAAAAAAAAAAAAAAAAAAAAAATTCCTACTTTATAATACACATGTACATATATGTTGGTATGTTTCCCTGTTTTTGTTGCTTTTTGGTCCTTGTTTGGAATAGATTTCGTCAGGGACCCTGTTACGAAATCTATTCCATTCCTTTTTTTCATTTTATTTTATTTTATTTTCTCCAAGACATTGTAATAAACCATAGACCGAGCCTATCTCTGTGTATATGTGTGTGTGCTATGTTTATATGTTGTTGTTTAGGCCTAGGACGGTCCTGATCCAGCGAACGTCTCTTACCAAAGACAATCTAGCTAAGACCACCCTATATTATTTGCGCGAATATTGTGTTCCTGTGTGCATCAAGCATCGATAGCCGAAAATTTTTCAAATTAGAAAATAAGATGTTTGAGTTCTTTGCGATTGCGCAAAAGTAAATAAGTTACGAGGAAACAAAGTCCCAGCGGAGGTGAGAGGGGAACATGGAACACGAAACAAATTACGTGACCTAATGTCTTAAGGTACGGTCGCAGTGGGCAATTTGTTAGGGAGTCTATAGCATGTCTAGCGGCCTCATTTCTGATCTATGTATGTTTTGCTTGTTACTATCATGAAATAACCATCATAGTGCCCAGGGCATTGATTTGTCAAAGGGGCCTATAATACTGCTAGGGCGGCCTTGATTGCGCCGAGAAGACGTGAGGGTTGCAGCTAGAACACAATTTAAAAAGAAGTTGGGTTGTGCAAAAACTACGTGTGTGTGTGTGTGTGTGTCTTTCTTTTACTTGTATCAGTCTGCGGCCACGCTGGAGCACTGCCTAGAAGAAATGTTAGTCGATCGAATCGACTCCAATATATATATTTTTAAGCTTGGGACTTATTCTATCGGTCACTTATGCCGAACTGTTAAGTTATAGGGACTCAAACGTAAACACACCCTCACTGGTTGTCAAGCGGTGATGGAACGCACATACATCACGGGCTTTCAATTTCCGTTTACCAAATCCACCCATAAGAATTTGGGTCAGCCCGAGGCTATAGTAGTAGAAGACACTTGTCGCACAGTGAGACTGAACGCAGAACCGTGTGGTTGGGAAGCAAGCTTTTTACCACACACATCACATACATATTTGTCCGATTTTAAAACTTTCAATGATATGTAATCATAGCTAAGCTCCTGTTTGAAACAAAAATTTTGAATATTATTAAATGTCATTACGTAATCCTCACTCAAAAACTAACCACAAACTTTTTTCTTTCTAAATTTAAACTTTTTTTCTTTTTAAATCTGCAAAAGAATCAACTAAATTATTTTCCATTTTGAAAATTTAGCTTCCTTCTCTTAAACTTTAGGTTATACTAATGTCTTACATTTTATTATCATCATCTTTTTTTTTTTTTTATGTAAGAGAGATTTGACAGCTATTTCTAGCGGCCGCGTAATTTTTGTTGAAGTGTGTGTATGCGTGTGTTTAAAAACTTAGGCAGCGTTTCGGTGGATTTTGTGTACATACATATTCTCCCAGAGAATAACCAACGGCACGGATAGGAGGGGGTGGGGGTCCCGATAATATTTGAGTAACTTTAAAGGTAAATTTTTTACAAGTATCACAAAAACGCTCTGAAAGCGCAAAGCTATTTTCATTGACATGTTACGATACTTGTTAGACAAGTAAATCTGTTTCACGCACACACACACACACACACACACACACACGAACACACTATCTACTTACAACTTAACATTATCATTTGTTTTTCTATAATTATGTATATATCATTATTATTATTATTATTATTATTATTATTATTATGGTAACAGGACCCCTAGTAAACAATCACGGTCGGCAACCCTTTCTACACGATGCTTGAAAAACTACACGAACTCTAAATATATATAATTGGGTTGTCAGATAATTTCGTTTTATTACTACTATTTTTTTTTCTTCTCGTAGCACACCTACGTCGAACGTTTGAAGAATTGAGTTAAATTGAAAAAATAAACACGGAGAAAAGTTGTTATGGAAAGATTAGAACTGTAGCAAAAAAGACACACATAAAACTTAGCTATGTTATTTGAATTGACATAAAAAATACTTTTAACGCGAAGGTTCTCAAGGGGGGTGAAAAAAGCGAACAAATTTATCTCACAACCCGATATTTTCTCACTACCCCTTCTCTAGCACTCCCTCTCTCTCTCTCTCTCCTCTCCATATTTCTCCGCTCTGTTTCTCTCTCTCTCTTTGTAGGGGTAATACTAATAAAATTATAATTAGTTGTGCCATGCTTTTTCACCTTTCTGTAAATGTCTCATTTTCTTTGTTTATTGTTGACTGCGTTTGTTTTCTAAAGGAAAAAAAAAAGTGTTCTACTTAGGTATTGGCTGCATAGTTAAGAAGCTCGCTTGGCGGCCACGTAGTCTCTTGTTCAGTTCCACTTCACGGCACTTTGAGTGTCTTCTAACTATATAACCCTGGGTCGACCACTGCCTTGCGAGTGAAGTAAACGGAAACTGAATGCTCGTCGTGTGTATGTATGTATGTATGTGTGTGTGTGTATGTATGTATATATATATATTATATATATATATATATTATATATATATATATAAGGGCCGAAATTTTTGGGGAGGGGGCAGTCAATTAGATCGACTCCAGTATGTAACTACTACTTAATTTATTGATCCCGAAAGGATGAACGGCAAAGTCGACCTCGGCGGAATTTGAACTCAGAACGTAAAGACAGACGAAATACCTATTTCTTTACCACCCACAAGGGGCTAAACACAGAGAGGACAAACAAGGACAGACAAACGGATTAAGTCGATTATATCGACCCCAGTGCGTAACTGGTACTTATTTAATCGACCCCGAAAGGATGAAAGGCAAAGTCGACCTCGGCGGAAATTGAACTCAGAACGTAGCGGCAGACGAAATACCACTAAGCATTTCGCCCGGCGTGCTAACGTTTCTGCCAGCTCGCCGCCTTATATGTATATATATTAAAAAATGGGGAAGGCTGGTTTATGGGATTACCTTAGGTTTCCCGTCCATAAAGGGTTTAGCTTTATGGCGTATCGTCAGATCCCAAAAACCTCTTAAAAGGACCAGAAACCTAAGTTAATCTCATAAACCGGCCTTACCCATTTTTAATATATACTGCTCTACATCTTAGAATGTGCTTCTTCTTTCGGATTTATGTTTTTTTTTTACAAACGACACACACACACACACACACACACACACACACACACAGAGTGCTGAAAAGTTCCTGGCTTTAAGGGTGTCACGAAAGGCCTGCCTGGAGGCCCAACCTTCCGAGTTCTTTTACAGGTCCTTTAGAAAAGCTAAAGGACCGTTGCAATAAGCGTTTGAATCTGAGAGGGGAATATGTTGGGTAAAATCTTAACTGATCCCCTTGTATTTTCTTTTACCGGATCTTTTCGGTTTGAACGGCAGTTTTTTCTAGCGGTGTCATATGAAATTGTCACCCATAATTATGACCTTAGTATCGATCTATTGCATTTCAATCTGTTTTAGGGTTAGGGGTGGGGGGAAGGGTATCTTTTTCTCTTCAGAAATGTAAATAAACCCAATCTGTTTCATAAACGAGGGACATATTCATACGGCACAGAATGTTTTTACCTCAATAGACGTCATTGATTGGTTGAAATTACAGAAATTGAAGAAAAAAACACAAATATCTTACAAACTATAGAATGTTCTCAATAAAACCAAGAGAAAAAGATGTTTTATAAACACATTCTACCAGTATACGAAGTTGAAAATTTAGTTACCTAGAAATTATGTTAAAAACTGCCGTTGAAACCGAAAAGATCCCTTTTAACCAACGCCGGGAACTTTTCAGCACCCCTCGTATGTGTTTGTGTTTATATTTGCTTGCCCTCACCGCTTGGCAACGGGTGCTGGTTTGTTTACGTCCATGTAGGCTAGCCGTTCGGCAAAAGGAGAGACTGATTGAATAAGTGCCAGACTTCAAAAAAACTATGTATTAGAGGTTAATTTTTTTCGACTGAACCTCACTCGGTGGTTCTTCAGCATGGCCGCAGTCTAATGACTGAAACAAGTAAAAGATAAAAAAAAAATTCGTAAACTCTCTTTCCTGCTTTTCTGTTTTTTTCTTTCTGTCCATTTTTAATTTGTCTCCAACGCATTTTCCTTTTATCTCTATAAGATAAGATAAATTACACCAGGAAACGTCGTTTGTGTTGCCTAGTAATTTTGGGGTGCTGATTTTGAAATTGAAATCCATTTTGCTCTCTATCACGTCAAGATATTTCACAAACTAAAATGTCCATTTTTCAACATTTCTGGTATTGTCACCATTTCAAAGGATAGATTTGGCTTCATCAAATGCAGACCCATGTATTGAGTTTGGCATAACTTTGAAAACATAGTTTTTCAATATCATTTAACCCTTTAGTGTTCAGATTACTCTGTTAAATGTAATACTTTTTCACTCAAATTGTTTTGGATTAATCCTGGATTATCTTACAGCTTTGAGGTTTCAATGATGTGATTGTTTATTTTTAGAATGGCATTGTAGGTTAGGTGTGAGAAGCTAGATATTGCCAGTTTGAATATAAAAGATGTAGAATATATTGGGCCGGATTTGGCCAGTTTAAACACTAAAGGGTTAAAGTAAATGAAACCACAAAAGTGAAAACAAAAAGTCATGATTTAAGTATCATCAGTAAATAAAAGGCATCAGGTTTGAACTATATTCATTCTTCTCAACCTAACCAGTTTTAAATGTCATGGTGACGTCAGGAAATGTTTTTTTTCAGTCCCACTGCGTGGCACCTTGAGCAAGTATCTTCTACTATAGCCTCGGGCCGACCAAAGCCTTGTGAGTGGATTTGGTAGATGGAAACTGAAAGAAGCCCGTCGTATATATGTATAGGAGTGGCTGTGTGGTAAGTAGCTTGCTAACCAACCACACGGTTGCGGGTTCAGTCCCACTGCGTGGCATCTTGGGCAAGTGTCTTCTGCTATAGCCCCGGGCCGACCAATGCCTTGTGAGTGGATTTGGTAGACGGAAACTGAAAGAAGCCTGTCGTATATATGTATATATATGTATATGTGTGTGTGTGTTTGTGTGTCTGTGTTTGTCCCCCTAGCATTGCTTGACAACCGATGCTGGTGTGTTTAGGTCCCCGTCACTTAGCGGTTCGGCAAAAAGAGACCGATAAAATAAGTACTAAAAGGTGGTGCTCCAGCATGGCCGCAGTCAAATGACTGAAACAAGTAAAAGAGTAAGAGTATATATATATATATATATATATGTGTGTGTGTGTGTGTTTGTGTGTCTGTGTTGTCCCCCTAGCATTGCTTGACAACCGATGCTGGTGTGTTTATGTCCCCGTCATTTAGCGGTTCGGCAAAAAGAAACCGATAGATAAAGTACTGGGCTTACAAAGAATAAGTCCCGGGGTCGATTTGCTCGACTAAAGGCGTGCTCCAGCATGGCCGCAGTCAAATGACTGAAACAAGTAAAAGATAAAAGAGTAAAAGAGAAAAATTTGACAGTTTTTTTGTAGCTTTAGCTCAGAGCTGTGGCCATGCTGATGCACTGCCGTTTTGCTACACTGTTGTTACTGAGAGCCTCCTCCAATATGTGGCACTTGGTGAAGAATGGAGTTTGATTTAGCCACCCTCGTTTGCACCTCTTGCTGTGAGGTAGGTTCATCTGGGACTCTTGACAGGAAGAGGTCCAGCCTTGATTTAAAAATGCCTACATCTACTTTGTGCAGGTTCCTCAGGCTCTTTGGGAGGATATATTAAAAATAATGTTAATAAAAGAATTTAAAAAAAAAAGCATTTCTAGGTCCTTGGCATCATACACGTCTCATATTTGTGGATTTTGTCTGCCGATATGTCCATACTGTGTTTGATCTAGTGTGACTATCATTGCAAACCAGGTGAGACATGATTTGTCAAACCTTTGAATATTTCTTAGGAAAATTGGCATTTTAAATGCACCCATAATGTTTTAACTGTGAGGTCACTTTTTGTCAAGTATGGTCCAAGAACTGTAGAAAGAATTTTACAGCATGTATTCTCTTTATGGAACTTTGCCATCACAAATCTGCATTTGCTTACTTTAGAACTTATAATTCTGGAAATGCTTTTCCCAGGTGACAACTGTCATGACTGTTTTGTACGTCAAGAAATATGCCCAGATATGAGAGGAGAAAATTTAAAAGTTGCTCCAATGTATTTCGTTGACTATTTACCTAAGCAGCGAAACAAAATCACAGATTTTATGAAGAAAGTTTACCTTTCTTACTTTGGTATGAAACTGGGTGATCAAAACAAACCTGAGCACCCCATTCAGTATGTAAAACTTGTTGAAATACTGAGACAGTGACTGTTTCAAACATTTAAACTTTGTGTTGTGAGAAACTTAAGGTTGGTGTTTGACAAGCCACAAATTTGATGGTTCTTGCAGGATGAGTAGTTTTTGAAGAACATGTGTGGCATTGAAAAGGAAGCAGGGAATGCTTTTGTCGCACTTGTGTCAGATTTCCTGGCAAGTAGGAAGTCATCAAATTGTGAAAGTCTTGTGCAGGCCCTGTTAACCAGTTTTGAAGTGTAAAAGTGCATTTCCTGCTACAGTCTGCTGGACTACTTCTTGAAAATCATTATGCAATAAATGATGAGCAAGGAGAAAGATGACATTGAGACCATGGAAAGTAGGCATCTAAGCAGATGGAAATCAAACATGATGGCTGACTAGTGCTGGTCTCTGGAAAGAGACTGTTGTGACACTGGCTATTCACACAAAGCAGAGTTTATGTTCTCATTGAGTAACTGAAGCTTGACAGAAATACCTATCCTAAGATGTGTAATAGAACATCTTATATAATCCGTTTAACAATGAAAAATAGTATTTGGTTTGTGGTGGTTTCCTATTTCAGTATTGTATTGAATGACATTATTAAGATTTTTTTGGTAAAAACAAAGAAATTTTCTATCACATCATGACTTTGTTAAACAGGAATTCATAGGGTATTTCTGAACCCAGCACCATCAAATTAGGTTGCACTAATTGGAAAAAGCAAGATGACTAAAAAATTTTTTAAATGTTCCTCAGTGTTATCAATAAAATAATAAAAGCAGCTGACCAGCTCTATTACTCAGTTGTGCTTATTCAGAGAGTAAGCTGTAGGAAAAAAAATTTGACCTGTTAAAAGAAACCTGAGTGTAGTTTTGAAATTAGCATTCCAATTTTAGTCTAAACCAGTGGTTCTCACCTATTTTTGCTTATGGACCTCTTTCGTTCCTATTTTACTCAGGGAGGGAAGTGGGGACCCTTATAGTCAGTCAATGTCTAAAATCTATTAGACCTCTATGATTAAATATTATTAGGAATTGTTTTTAAAAAAAATTTTAATATTTTGTGTATTGTTGAAATATTACCTTTTTATTACCTGTAAATTTTAACAACAAAATAGTATATGGACCCCCATGAGGGCCATATGGTCTAAGTCAAGTGAAAGAAGCAAACATAACAGAAATTATGTTCAAAATTGTACCCTTGTCTTATGTTGATGTGTCGTCCCTCATCGAAGGCACATGGCTCTGCTGTTTGAGCTTTGGGCTCACAATCATGATGTAGCGAGTTCAATTCCCGGACCGGGCTGTGTGTTGTGCTCTTGAGCAAGACACTTTATTTCTCATTTCACTCAGCTGTAGAAATGAGTTGCGACGTCACTTGTGCCACGCTAATATCGACCTTCATATTTTGGCACAAGGCCAGCAACTGGTACTTATTTTATCGACTACGAAATGAGAGGTTAAGTCGACCTCGTTGGAATTTGATCTCAGAACGTAAAGACAGACGAAATACTTATTTCTTTACTACCCACAAGGGGCTAAACACAGAGGACAAACAAGGACAGACAAACAGATTAAGTCGATTATATCGACCCCAGTGCGTAACTGGTACTTATTTAATCGACCCCGAAAAGATGAAAGGCAAAGTCGACCTCGGCGGAATTTGAACTCAGAACGTAGCGGCAGACGAAATACCGCTAAGCATTTCGCCCGGCGCGCTAACGTTTCTGCCAGCTCGCCGCCTTAAATATTAATAAATAATGATATAATGACTGATTGCTTTCATGTGCAGAAGAGTTTTGACCTTCGATCGACGGGCTGTTGTGGTAGTTTCCATTTATATCCTGAGTATCCCGTAATCTAACGAGGGCACTTATGTGGCAAGCTTGTTTACATTACAAATGCCTGGACAGGAAAAAGTACTGAATAATTGAGCTCCCCCTCTCCCTCTACTAATCGATGCTTGTTTGTGTATTAAAGCCTGCACAATGTTGGTGCTCCAGCGTGACCACAGACTCTGGTTGAAACGGTATTACTTAAGAACAGTGGTTCCGGTGCGCGCACTCGCGCATCCGCGCTAGCTAGTCGTGACTAGTCGATCCTACAACGACTAACTAGCAAAGTAAATAAAACACAAAATAAATAATTTTTTTTACACAAAGTAAATAATTTTTGTTAAACAAAGTAAATAAAACACAAAAACGCAAAGGATCGACTAGTCATGACTAGCTTGCGCGAGTGCGCGCACCGGGACCACTGTTCATAAGTAGTACCGCTGAAACTAATAAAGGTCGAAGTAAAGGAGGGGTGAATGGGAACGAAACAAGATAAATCTGTAACAATATTCTTTTCATCGTTCCGAGGTCAATAAGATAAAAAAGATCATAGGTCAAGTGTCGGGTCAGAGTTTATGTTCTTATAATGTACTCGAAATGTGAAAGGAATTATGATAGATAAAGTCTATATATTTCTCAGTGAATGGTTACGCTAATTAAATAGTAAATAACTCGTGTTTTTCTTTAGAAAATTGTAGAAACATATCGGCATATACATGGTTCCTAAACAGTGTGTGGCGGTATGGTAAGATGCTTGCTTTCCAACCACATATTTCCGGGTTCAGTCCCACTGCGTTGCATCTTGGGCAAGCGTCTTCTACTATAGCCTTGAGCCGACCAAGCCCGTCGTATATACATGGGTTGGACAAAATAATGGAAACACCTAGCGTCATAGCGTCATAATTTTGAAATATCTATAAAACCGTCAAACGCTTGTTTGTCTTTTGATTTATTATTAGTGTTGCTTAATATTTTTTGCTGAAATTGCTGTTTCTTTTCAGATATCTTGAGAAAAAAGGTAATTAAAATTCATTAAAATGACAGATCTATCGGACTTTCAAAGAGGTCAAATTGTTGGTGCTCGTATGGCAGGTGCTAGCGTAACGAAAACAGCCGAAATGTTTGGTGTATCAAGAAGTACTGTCTCGAAAGTAATGACAGCCCTTGAGGAAGAGGGGAAAAAACCCTCCTCGTCGAAACAAAACTCCGGAAGAAAGCCAAAACTTTCAGATAGGGACTGTCGGACTCTTATGCAAATTGTTAGAAAGGATCGCAAAAGTACAGCTCCCAAAATTACTGCAGAGCTTAATGACCACCTCGAGAACCCAGTTTCCACAAAAACTATTCTCCGGGAGCTGCACAAAGCCGGATTTCATGAGAGGGCTGCAATCAGAAAACCACTACTTTCAAAAACAAACGTTGCAAAACGTTTAGAGTGGAGTAAAAAAAACCCTACAGAATTGGTCCCTAGAGGAGTGGAAGAATGTTATTTTCTTGGACGAGTCGTCCTTTACCTTATTTCCGACCACCGGCCGCGTATACTTGTGGAGGCAGCCAAAAGAGGCATTTGACCCAGACTGCCTTCTTCCAATTGTTAAACATGGAGGAGGATCTGTGATGATCTGGGGGGCTATTTTGTCCATTTTGGTCAAAATACTTAACGGGTTTTCCTCTCGTTTCTTGTACTAAATTCAAATTCTGCCGAGGTCGACTTCGCTTTTTATTCTTTCGGGGGTGATAAAATAAGTGGCAGTTAAACACGGGGAAGTGGGAGTGTCAGTCCTTGTGCATAAAGTAGAAAGGATTATGTACAGCACGATACTGCCAGCTCGCAATATCGTTTGCCCTTTGTACAAATCGCTCAGTGGTATCTCCTCCATCTTTACTTTGCCTTCAAATTCCACCAACGTCGGGTTTGCCTTTCATCCATTCGGGGGTCGATAAATTAAGTACCAGTTGCGTACTGGGGTCGATCTAATCGATTGGCCCCTCCCCCAAATTTCGGGCCTTGTGCCTAGAGTAGAAAAGATTATTTCGCGAGTGATAAAATAAGTACCAGTTGTAATCGTCTGTCCTCGACCTATTCAAATTGCTGGCCTGGTGCTAAGAGTAGCAGAAAGAGTTAGAACTGCTTGCTGCATGGTTGAATGCTTAGAGAGGTCACTTTGCAATCTCGAGTTCGATCCCACTGTGCCGCTTTTTGGGCAAATGTGTTTTTCCATAGCATCAAGTCAGTCCAAGCTTTGTGAATGAAACTAGGTCCATAGAAACTGTGGTCCCCCTCGCCGGATGGGCTCTGTTTGTAACTCTCTCTCTCTCTCTCTCTCTCTTTCTCTCTCAAAGACACAAAAACATCTTTTATCTATTACTTGTTTCGGTGATTAAACCTGCGGCCATGCTGGGGCACCGCCCTGAAGAAATTTAGTCGAGCGAAAAAGCCTGGTACTTATTCTATCGGAGTCTTTCACCCAACCGCTGCGTTACGAGGACGTAAACGCGCCAACACCGGTTGCCAAGTGGTGGTGGTGATGGGACAAATGCAGTCACATACACACACGACAGGCTTCTTTCAGTTTCATTTACCAGATCCATTCGCAAGTTTTTGGTTGAGCCGAGGCTATAGTAGAAGACACTCGAACCCAGAACCATGTGGTTTGGAAGCAAGCTTCTTACCACACCTCCACGCCTCCGCTTAATGTTGGGCATCCTGATTCTGCCCTGAAGAAAAGGGTTACGGTTGCTGCGGGATACTCGCCCGAACAACCGTAAAGCTCAAGCTCATCGTCGCAACCGACTGTGAACCATTATGCCACAGCTCATTCATTTTTATTCTAGTTCGCGTTCCCACGCTGTCGTACGAGCTCTCCGCATACAATTATTTCCGTGATATTTACTCTCCGCCCGTAATTATGAATAGTTTGCCAGACTCCCTCATGTAGCTATCTTTGAATGTGTAATATGATAATTAAAGCATACACACACTTCTCTTCTACACACGCACATACGTGTATATATATATATATAGTTGCTAATAATTGGTATCAATGATTTGCATTGATTTTGTTGGTAATTCATTTTTTTCGGTTCATATATTTTTTTTTCCTACATCACATGAAACACACACACTCACACAAACGCGCGCGGGCGCATAAAAATCGTTCAAGCGTATCGACATCTTTAACTGAAAATATGTGAGTCACTTCACTTGCCAGGCAAGTACAACTTCGAACTGTGTGTGAGATTTCATGTCGATTTATAATTGTTTTATAGCTCCCGTTCAGTTACGATCGAACAGACAGCAGACCTTGTTTGGCTTTGTAAGGTAGTCAGTCGGACAGACATCTCGTGGTTCAAGCTACAAACACACACACACACATACAAAAAAAAAACCCCAGTCCTTTTGTTCCAGATATATAATCGCCACACTCCGGTTTATTTAAACATTTAAACATACTCCGCTGTGCTTTATCGTGTAGGGGTCCGATTTAGAACAAGACAAAAGGCAACATGTCTGGACGTGTTGCTTTCTCACTTCAGTGGGTACCGTTATCTTTAATTGTTTTTTTCACTCGTTTCGGTCATTGGACTGCGGCCATGCAGGGGCAGGGAGAACTTTGAAGGGCTTTATTCGAACGAATCAACTCCATTAAACTGGGGCGCCGCCTTAGAGTTTTGTAGTCGAATGTATCGACCACCAGTACTTATTTTTTAAAAGCCTGGTATGTATTCTAATGGTAGTCTTTTGACGAACTGCGAAGTTACGGAGATGTGAACACACCAGCACCGGTTGTCAAGCAGTGGTGCGGATCAAACACACAAATATATATATGATGGGCTTCGTTCAGTTTCCGTCTATCAAATCCACTCACAAGACTGGTCAGCCCGAGTAGCAGACACTTGCTCTAGACGGACGGTGACTGAGCAAACCTATGATGGATGACATCCCAGCCTTGATCATCTCGTTTTAAATTATTTTGATACGTATCTCGTACTACACTCTAGTTTATCCTTGCTCCACAAGATGGTAGGATGTGATTTGGCTGTTATTTCTAAAAGGTGAAGCCACTGTATAGAACAGGCATGGATAAGCGGGCCGCATGAGATAAGGCCCACACTACTACTAAAAAATTTTTTAAAAACTTAAATTTTCGTTTCGACGTGCCCCATTCAGAAAGTCCCGGGTTGCAAGTTGCTCATGACTGAGATATTCTAAAGAATCTCTCTTGTTCGCCCACCCTGTCTATAGTTGTTGCTTAGTGGTGATTCCATGGGCGGTGAATGAGATGATGTCGGTCATGGTTCGACCCAAGACGGTAGAATGTGATTTGAAGGAGATTTAGCTGTTATTTCTTACAGGTGGAGCGACTCTGTAGAATATGTCCCGTTAGTTCATCCTCCCTGTCCATCTGTGTATGATTGTCGGCTAATGGTCACTCTTGCGGAAACGAGTGAAGCTATGTCGGTCGCAGTTAATTTGTTGTTCCTCTATATTTTATATTTATCTCAGCAGCACCGTATTTGTGACTAATGTGGTTATATTGTGTGCGTATGTTGTTCGGACTGAGGTTGGGCGATGATGGTGGTGACGACTGAGAAAGCTGGGAAGTAAGAGTTTTGTTTCTCGCGTTATGTACCTTCAGCATCGCTACACTTATGGATTTTCATCGATTGATCGATTGATCGATCGAGCTAAGTGCAAAGGATAGTGTTAATATGGTGTTGTAGATGTGTTCGGACCGTGGTAGGAGAAAGTGTTGTTTGGCTGGTATTGTAGACGTTTGGACTATTATGAGAGAGATGATGGTGTTGTTAGGTTGACGTTGTGGATGACTAGAGCGCGTGAAAGAGTTGTTAGGATAGTTGTGTTGTTGACGTATCTGGGCCATATTTGGAAGGATGGTGTTGGAGTGTTGAAGCGTCTGGTCTGTAGTGGAAGAGATGATTTTGTCAAAGTGGTGTTGTAGTGTTCTAGAATGTCGTGGATGTGACTGGAATGAATGGAAGACAGTGTCGTTAGGAGTGATATTGTTGTGTTTTGCGGTGTTGTATGTGTCTCTGGGCTGTACGAGAGAGTGTGGAAGTGTTGTAGATGTTTGTACGGTATGAAGCCAGTGCGTAACTGGTACTTAATTTATCGACCCCGAAAGGATGAAAGGCAAAGTCGACCTCGGCGGAATTTGAACTCACAACATAACGACAGCCGTATTTCGTCTATCGTTACGTTGTGAGTTCAAATTCCGCCGAGGTCGACTTTGCCTTTCATCCTTTCGGGGTCGATAAATTAAGTACCAGTTACGCACTGGGGTCGATGTAATCGACTTAATACCTATGTCTGTCCTTGTTTGTCCTCTCTGTGTTTAGCCCCTTGTGGGTAATAAAGAAATAGGTATGAAGAGTTAGTGCTTGTTGCTAGGCTTGTGTTGTTAACAACGTGTCTGGACTGTTGGAGTGGAAGAGATAGTGTTGTTTAGGACGGTGTTGTACTTGATGTGTCTGGAATGAGAGAGAGAGAGATAGAGAGTTAAGGTGGCTTTAGCAGTAGTAATGTGACTGAGTCTGAACTATGGGGAGAGATAAGTCTTGTTAACGTGATGTAGATATCTGGTCCGTGACTGTAGAGAGAGAGAGAGAACGTGTTGTTAGGGTGGATGTGTTGTCGCCAGTAGCATGCACTGGGATTAAATACAGGGATATGCGATAGTGTTGTTGTCGGGAGAAAGCTAAAATCTGACAATTGTGTACACTTGATATATAAATATCTTTTACTGAATGAATGAACGACCGAAATAAAGAGAAATAATTTACGTTGAAGAATGGCGGGGTGGGGGGGGCGTTAAGGAAAGCTCTCGATTGCACGGATTGTCAATTTAGGTAGTTTATTTTTTTTTCTATTTGGTTTTCTTTTAAATATTTTTTATTTTTAATTGATATTGATTGTTAAATTAACTTGGTTAGCATCTATTGTTCTCTCTTTCTCTTCTTTCACATCCCCCCCTCTCTCTCTCTCTTGTCTAACGATATCTTATACCGGAGTGAATGTATCCGATTTTATTACATGAACTCACTATAACACATGCATGCTCTTCTCTACACACACACACACACATACACACGCACTAGTGTATATACATGCGCGCACACTTCTGTACACATGCACGCGCACGCATTTCAGCGCTCACGCATTTCAGCGCTCACGCATTTCAGCGCTCACGCATTCCAGCGCTTACGCATTCCAGCGCTCACGCATTTCAGCGCTCACGCATTTCAGCGCTCACGCACTTAAGTACCTGCGCGCGCGCACACATACACGCACGCACTCACATACACACAGACACATGCTCTGACTTAACACAAACGCTCTATCTTCATACATGCACGCACGCATTTCAACCCACACATATGCACGCACTCCTACATGCATACACACTTTTGGTTATGTGCTTACTAACGTGAACAGCCGAATGGCTCCAGACTTTTGTGTTTCTTAATTAACAATGTACTAAACAGCGCATATTAAGAATCTTTGTATGAAATTCTCGGATTACCCTCTCTTATTCACCTGCTTCACTTCGTGTAGTTTACCATTTACTCCATTACTCTGATGCAAAAATATACGCGCTAAATCCTCTCCAAAGAAAAACCCCCGACTCTCACCCGTTACTAAGCAAAACGATAATGCTCTCGGTCTATCGAGCAATAAATAGTTGGGATATGGTTACGCGGGAGAACTGGAAACAAAGGGTACCGTTTGAATGAACGATGAAACACTGAGGCTTTTGTTTACAGAGAGTTGTAAACGTGCCAAGACTTGTCAAGAAGTTTGGACGTGCTTTTCACAGTGGACCGCAGGCAAATAACACCGACTGTTATGAACGGTGAGGTTTTTGTTTACAGTCGATGAACGCACCTGAAAACAAGGGGAGTACAATCTCCTCTCTCTCTCTCTTTCTCTCTCTCTCTCTCTCTCTCTCTCTCTCTCTCTCAAACAGCTTCAGTTTCTACCACTTTCACTCACAAGCTATTGGTCAATTGAATGAAGGCTTTAGCAGAAGGCACCAGCTGACCCCAGAGGGACCGAACATAGTTATGTGGTTTTGAAAGAACTTCTTAATCACAATATCATGCGTGTGTGTAATATGGATCTGCTCAGCTCTACACGTGATGGCATTTCTGGGACCACTCCCCTGCGGTAACCCCATTAAGCAAGAGCGTGAGGCAAAGAAATAAGCAAGCATATATATGTGTGTGTGGTTCACCATTTCAGTGGAATAATAATTTCTAGATATGTTATGACAACTCTGTTCCACTTATTGGTCAGTAAAGTAATGTGTAATGTTTGTTTACAACCATCATGTAATGTCAAGTGAACGTACGCACACACACACACACACACACAAGAGGCTTCCTGCAGATTCTGTCTACCAAATCAACTCGCAAGGTTTTGGATGGTTCCAGCGTTGTAGTCAAAGACACTTGCCCAAGGTGCTGCACAGTGGGACTGAAACCACAATCAAATGATTTGGAAGCAAGCCTCTTGACCACTGATCCACACCTATATTAATAGTTAAAAATGTTGGCAAATGCAGTAATTGGTCTAGGCCCTTGGTGAGGCCATTTTAATAATGTGGAACCCTAGAAAAGTAACAAACTCAGCATATATTATTAGCATTGGACACCAAAACCCTGCAAGCCCTCTCAGTAACTGCCCTCTGTTAGGAGCCCTAAAATTCATGAGGTTTGAGTTGAACCCACTCTTTATTGTGTATAAAGTGTCTGAGATTACAACTGTACCCACTGGCTGGGACGCCAGTCCATCGCAGGGTTAACTCCCCAACTATTGATGGAACTCATTTACAGCTGTGTGGACTGGAGGAATGTGAAATGAAGCGTTTTGCTCAACACCACAACGCGTCACCTCATCTGGTATTCAAAACCATGATCTTGCAGTCATGAGTGCAACGCCCTGACCACTCGGCCACACATACCTTTTCCTACTGCCCTGTGCACCCCTGCATTAAGATACTTCTGGCTCTTGGTGTTTTTCATGTGTGCTTCGAGGCTTTTTCAAAATCTGATTTACCTTATTGCTTTCCTGGTACTTAATCGGTCTTAGCATCTTGACCATGGCGTACCTTGGAATATAGTGGTGATAACTGGAGTATCCTGCTGTGATTTCTGGCATATGTCATGTTTGCGTTTTACTTTCTGTATCCTTGAGTGGATTTTGGTGACCCACTTATGGAAATGTGTTGCAAATAAACTTATAAAAGTCTCTGGGTGTAGCTTTGTTGTGGTGCTTATTAGTTTACATGCCATTACAGCTGTTGGTATTACTAATTACTTCCTATTGTAGTTTACTCTTTGTTTTTCCACTTTGATGCAAAGGTTTGCCAGTTTACCCTTTACACTAATCTTTTTCTTCTTTTTCCTCCAATAATGATAATAATAATAATCCTTTCTGTTATCGGCACAAGACCTGAAATTTAGGAGAAGGGAAGTTGTCGATTATCCCCACCCCCACCCCGTATTCAGCTGATACTTATTTTATCAACCCTGAAAGGGATAAAAGGCAAAGTTGAGCCCGGTGGCATTTGAACTCAGAACATAAAACCAGATGAAATACTGCTAAGCATTCTTCCTGGTGTGCTAACGACTCTGCCAGCTCACCACCCTCTCCAATAATAATAATAATAATAATCATCATCATCATCATGGCTCGGCTTCGCGAACGAAGATAAGGAAGGCTGTCCACGTCGTGTGCATGCACGCTCATGACTGGCAAATCCGATATGGGAAAGGCAGGTCCGTGAGCAGTGTCCACAGACGAAGGTAACATCCGGTGTGGTGTTAGAGACGGCTCGCGCCTTCCTCCTGCGTCTCTTGTCTTTAAGTGCGTCTCTTCTTTGTTCCTCAGACTTGCTGACTGCATTGAAGATCATCTGCCAGCTCACCACCCTCTCCAATAATAATAATAATAATGCCCCTTTCTGCTAAAGGCTAAAACCCTGAAATTTTGAGGTGGCGGTGGGGAAGTGGGGATAGTCAATTAAATCTCCCCCTACCACCAGTGAATGACTGGTACTTATTTCATCGACTCCTGAAAGGATGAAAGCCAAAGTCAGTCACAGCAGAATTTGACTTAATGTTCTGACGTTCCGGGTTCACATTCCACTCTTTGTCCTATTTTGGAGTTGATAAAACAAGTACCTGTGAAGTATGATGGATGGGGGGGGGGGCAATGTAATCAGCCGGCCCACCTTCTTCTCCCTCATAACTGACAGAGTGCCAGTTTCAAAGAATGGCAAGCTGGCAGGATTCCTTAGCATGCTGGGCAAAATGCTCTGCAGTATTTTGTCTGTCTTTACATTCTGAGTTCAAAATCTGCCAAGGTCTACCTTGCGTTTTTCATCCTTAGTACCAGTTGAGTACTGAGGTTAATGCAATCGACTACTCACCCTTAAAGGCACCCCCGCCTTTAACCCTTTAGCATTTAAACCGGCCATATCCGGCCAAAAGTATTCTGCCTGTTTTAAGTTCAAACTGGCCAGATCTGGTCTCTCACACCAACCCTACAATATTGTTTTAAAAATTAACAGCTACCTCATCAAAATCTCATAGCTACAAGATTAATGAATGATTAGTTCAAAACAATGTGGGTAAAAAAGGATTAATTTTGGCAGAATAATGCGAACACTAAAGGGTTAAAGGCAAAAAACTAAAAAAAAAATTTTCAGGCGTTGTGCCTGTTGTAGAAAGAATTTAGTATTTGTTTTTGTTTTTTGCTTTGGAGATCTGCCTGTCCAAAAAGTAGCAGTAGTAAATCAGATTGGTGGGACCTGTGTGGTGGAGGCAGGGGGGGGGGGTGCATAAGTTGGAGCAGATGTGAAGAAGACAATAGGAAATATAGAAATGTCGGATTAAAAACACAAAAGGACAGATGTTACGATCATTTTTTTTTTTTTTTTAACTCTTAAGTAACCTGGAAGATTTAAAGAAGCTAAGTGGAATCCACAAGCGAAAGGCAGTGGTGTTGGCGATAGTAGTGCGGGTTATCATGGCTGCTGCTACTGGAGATGGTGATGTTGGTAGTAAAGGTAGTGGCAATTGTGGTATTCGTTGCAGTGGCGGTGGTATTAGTGGTAAAGGTGGACATCAAAACTGTTGGTGGTCATTGTTGTCGTCGTCGTCGTCGTTGTAGTAGTAGTAGTAGTAGTAGTAGTAGTAGTAGTAGTAGTTGTGATGGTGGTGACATCTGTGAAACTTGTGATGAGTTGTTAAACTTCATGGCTTACTTTTCTCTTCTTTGCTTTCACTTGTCTCACTCGTTTAATTGTGGCCATGCTGGAGCACCACCTTGACTTTTTTTTAAAGCCTAGTACTTATTCTATCGGTCTCTTTAGCTAAACTGCTAAGTTATGGGGGTGTAAATACACCAACACCAGTCATCAAGTGGTGATGGGGGTCAAATGTGCATGTGCACACACACACACACACACACACACTCACATGATGGACTTCTTTTAGTTTCCGTCTACCAGATCCACTCACAAGGCTTTGATCAGCCTGAGGCTATAGTAGAAGACACTTGCCCAAGGTGCCATGCAGTGGGACAGAACCAGGAACCATGTGGTTGGGAAGCAAGCTTCTTACCACACAGCCACACCTGTGCCTGGCTGTTAGTTACTTCTTTTTCTTTTCTGATTGAGGTTAAAATAAATAATTGATAGATGAGTCATCATCTTGTATGAAATCAGATATAGGTGTGTGTGGAATGGGTATATGTGTAGAGGGGTACGTGTATGGAAGGGTACGTGTGTGTACACGTGTGTGACGTACACATTTCAATACATGTGATGTTTGTGTGTGTGTGTGTTTGTATGTGATATGTAAGTATGGTTGTGTGACCATGTATGAAGGTGTGTGTGTGTGTGGTAATTGTTGTAAGTATGGGGGCTGGATATATGTATATGTATGTACATAATGGTGTTTAATATGTGCAGTATGTATATGCGATCTGTAAAGGTGTGTGTGTACGTGCAGAAACCAAAAAGTAAAGATATAACCAAGGAGAAAGAACCAAAGGAGCCATTGTGACATTCAGAATTTCTTTTTTCATAGAAAACCTGTTTTAAGAAACCCTTCTCTATACACATACACGTACATATTTATCTATACACAGATTACACATTATCATCATCGTTTAGCGTCCGCTTTCCATGCTAGCATGGGTTGGACGGTTCAACTGGGGTCTGGGAAGCCAGGAGGCTGCACCAGGCCCAGTCTGATCTGGCAGTGTTTCTACGGCTGGATGCCCTTCCTAACGCCAACCACTCCGTGAGTGTAGTGGGTGCTTTCTACGTGCCATCGGCACCAGCACAGGTGCCAGACGAGGCTGGCAAACAGCCACGATCGGATGGTGCTTTGTACGTGCCACTGGCACGGGGGCCTGGCGAGGCTGGAAACGGCCACGATCGGATGGTACTTTTTATGTGCCAATATATATATCTGTGGACATATGTATGTATGTATACCACATGTATGTATGTGTGTGATATATAGGCACAGTCTTGGCTGTGTGGTAAGAAGCTTACTTCTCAACCACATGGTTCCAGGTTCAGTACCACTGCAGTTACCTTGGGCAAGTGTCTTTTACTATAGCCCTTCAGACCGACCGAACCCTTATTAGTGAATATGGTAGATGGAAACTGAAAGAAGCCTGTCATATATTGCGTTTTACCCTCTAGCCGATAACTGATCAGAATTTGGTGGCGCTCTGTCTGTTTCCCATTTGTTTTTGTATTTATCGTGTTTTTAATTTATAGACTTGTTATTTCTCCTTTCATTCTCTTATTTCCCTCTATATTCCCTATCGTTTCCACAATAATTCAAACTCAAATATTTTCTCATACTGTCTCTGATGAAGGGATATTCAGAAACAACTGTAAGACTATTCCATTATAAATGTCCTGAAAACTTCTCACGGCTTTGGATTTGTTATCTCATTCTGTCTAATATATATGTATGTATGTATGTATGTATGTATGTATGTATGCATATATATCCGTGTGTGTCTTTGTGAATGTGCGTATGTGGTATTTATGTATGTGTACACATTTGTGATGTATGTGTCAATGCCTGTCATATTTATGTGTGTTATGGAAAGTGGGCGTTAAACAATGATAATGATGATGGTTGTGTGTCAATGTGTGAAGGTGTGTCTGTGTGAGATGTATGCATGACTGTGTAAAGGTGTGTATGTGGTATGTGTTTGTAAGTATGGGTGCAGGATATATGTTTCTGTGTGTGTGGGATATGTACGTACATAATGGTATTTAATATATTGGTATGTATAGGTGTGTGCATGCAGAAACCAAAAGGTAAAGAGACAGGTATAAAAGGAGCCATTGTGACCAAGGCAATGAATAGAGGACGCACTCTGTTACCATGACAAAATGAAAACCAAAAGACACAGCAATGGCAAAAGGTCACTTCACCAAAACAAAGAGTATAGAAATCCAAAGTGATGGTCTTTTTATACAAATCTGGTGAGGTGGGGTGAATGCTGTTGATTTTTATTTTCCTTTTTTTTTATAGCTCTTTTCTCTTATTTTTTCAGTCATTTGACTGCAGCCATTCTGGAGCACCGTCTGCAGTTGAACAAATTAATCCCAGGGCCTTTTCTTTGTAAACCTAGTACTTATTCTATTGGTCTGTTTTGCTGAACCACTTTGTTACAGAGATGTAAACAAATTATGGTGGGAGGACAAATGCACACACACACATACACACACACACACAACAGACTTCTTTCAGTTTCTGTCTACCAAATCCACCCACAAGGCTTTGGTTAGCCTGAAGCTATAGAAGACACTTGTCCAAGGTGTCATAGTGGGACTGAACTAGTCACCATGTGATTAGTAAGCAAGCTACTTACCACACAGCCACTCCTGTGCCTATAGTGTGTGTGTGTGTGTGTGTGTGTATGTATGTATGTATTTGTAGAGGTATTTTGGGATCAAGTTTGATACAGAGTTATAGTCTTAATGTTTGCCTTTTACTTGTATCAGTCATTAGATGGTGGCCATGTTGGAGCACCACCTTGAAGGATTTTAATCAAATGAATTGAGCTCAGTACATTTTGTTTTTCTTTTAACGCTTGGTACTTGCTTTATTGGTCTGTTATGCTGAATTCTTAAGTTGTAGGGATGTAAACCCACCAACACTGGTTGTCAAGTGGTGGTTAGACACAACACGCAAATATATAATAGGCTTCTTTCAGTTTCCGTCTACCAAATCCATTCACAAGGCCTGAAGCTATAGTAGAAGACACTTGTCGAAGTGGGACTGAACCCAGAACCATGTGGTTGGAAAGCAAACTTCTTACCTCACAGCTATGCCTTTGATGTAAACACACCAACACCAATTTTATATATATATATAGATATATATATATAGATATATATATATATATCTATATATATATATATATATATATATCATCATTATCATCATTTAACGTCCGCTTTCCATGCAAGCATGGGTTGGATGATTTGACTGAGGACTGATGAACCAGATGGCTGCACCAGGCTCCAATCTGATCTGGCAGAGTTTCTACAGCTGGATGCCCTTCCTGACGCCAACCACTCTGAGAGTGTAGTGGGTGCCAGTCAGGCAGTACTGGCAATGACCATATATATATATATATTATATATATATATATATATATATATAATAGCTAAAAAAAACAAAAAACATAAGAAGAAAACAACAAGCCAAGGATGTGGTACATACATAGTATTAAGACGCTTAGGAAAGGAAACAAAGGGTGTATTATGTTACAAGAAGACGGAGGAAAGTCCAAAAGAAAAGGAAAACAGGGGGGGAAAAATTGCCAACAGTCCACGTGCTTGCATTTTGGAATATATGTATATATATATGTATATGTGTGGGGGGTCTGTGGTATCATAGAGGCCTCAGTAGACTGGTGGCATGGAAAATAATATTCACTACATGCTGGAAAGCAGTTGGCATTTGGAAGGACATCCAGGGAACACAATGCCATCCTTGGAGCCATTGGATCCTCTCAGGCTGTTCAAGACATGTAACAAGTACTTTAAGCGACAAGAATGGTGACAGCTGTTACTTAAAGCTTACTTAAATGTGCTCTTAAAAATGATTTATCACACGTACACACGCACGTATACACATATACATACACACAATGTGATGGTGTGAATGTTTCAGTGGAGGGTGGGCATGGTGGGAACAATCTCACTGAAAGTGTCAAAACACGAAAATAAATAACTTTGTTTTGTACTCAGGTGGACTCTGGCATTTCCACTTCTTCAATCAATAAAACAGAAATAGAAGTCAAATACTGAAGGTGTCAATATAACCCCCCTCCCTACTCCACCCCACCACCCTCGATCACCTCCAAATGTGAGTCATCATACCTGTTAACGCGACTTTATATCAAACATCATTTATACATTATTATCATTACCTCCGCCTTAACGAAGGCAGAGCTATTGTTTACAGTTGTTTGTTTGTCTGTGGACAAGATATCTGAAGAACTGCTACATGGATTTGGTTGAAACTTTCAGAGATGTTTGGCCTCATGACTGGCACGAGCTGATTAGATTTTGGGAGCGATCCAGTACCAGACAAGGATTCTGGATTATTTTTCCTGTTTTTTTTTTTTTACATAATTTTTGAGAGCGGTTGGTTTCATTTTTAGTATTTTCATTTGTAAGAACAATCAAATATATTTCGGATATTCTCATTTTAAAAATTATCTCCAGCTAATCGTTTAGAGGACATTGGTTTCGCCTTGGTGGAGGTTTGCACTGTCTGAACACATACATATATATAACCGAAGAGATGGTGTTGTGGATTTCCACTTCGGCATCTGAAACTCAGAGTTTTATCTTGACTACCGAGTAATGTAACATATTGTATAGATAAATTTCCTCTATTTACATAATATTGAGGTCTCTTTCTTTCTTTTGTTATCTTACCGTTTTATCAATATATATATATATATATATATATATATATATATATGATAGGCTTCTTTCAGTTTCCGTCTACCAAATCCACTCACAAGGCTTTGGTCAGCCCGAGGCTATAGCAGAAGACACTTGCCCAAGATGCCACGCAGTGGGACTGAACCCAGAACTATGTGGTTGGTAAGCAAGCTACTTACCACACAGCCACTCCTGCGCCTTTAAAAATCATCTTCAGCTAATCGTTTAGAGGACATTGGTTTTGCCTTGGTGGCGGTTTGCACTGTCTGAATGCTCGTTATCATTATTTATTATTAATAAGGTAGTGAGCAAATTTCAGGCCTTGTGCCTTTAGTAGAAAGGATTATTATTATTATTATTATTATTAATTTTATTATTTAGGAGGTGAGCTGGCGGAATCATTAGCACACCTGGTGAAATGCTTAGCAGTATTTCACCTGTCACTACATTGAGTTTAAATTCCGCTGAGGTTGACTTTGCCATTTATCTTTTCGGAGTTGATAAAATAAGTACCAGCTGAACCCTGTGGGTCAATGTAATTGACTCATACCCTCCCCCAAAATGGCTAGCCTTGTAACAAAATTTTAAATTGTTATTATTATGATGTGACAAGCTGGCAGAATTGTTAACATGCCAGGCAAAATGCTTAGAACATGAAAACAGATGAAATTCTGAGTTCAAATGCTGGCAAGGTCAACTTTGCCTTTCATCATTTTAGGGTCGATAAAATAAATACCTATTTCTTTATTACCCACAAGGGGCTAAACATAGAGGGGACAAACAAGGACAGACATAGGTATTAAGTCAATTACATCGACCCTGGTGCGTAACTGGTACTTAATTTATCGACCCCGAAAGGATGAAAAGCAAAGTCGACCTCGGCAGAATTTGAACTCACAACGTAACGGTGAGTTCAGTTAGGGTCGATAAAATAAATACCATTTGAAGAGTGGGGGGTCCACGTAATTCACTTAGCCCTCCTCCAAATTGTTGCCCTTGTGCCAAAATTTGAAGCCTTTATTATTATTATTATTATTATTAAGCCAGCAAGCTGGCAGTATCATTAGTGCACCAGTCGAAATGCTCAGCAGTATTTTGCCTGTCACCATGTTCTGAGTTCAAATTCTGCTGAGGTTGACTTTGCTTTTCATCCTTTCAGGGCTGATGTTTGTTGTGCACTCTGCTATCATTATTAGATTACTGTTATTCTGTGTGTCTGTGTGTAAAGATCAGTTGTAATTTCCAGGGTTGCTTTATTTTTACCCTTAACTTAGAAATGGAGAAAACCATAGTGCTAGGTATAAAAAAAAAAAAAGAGAGCCATTTGGGGCTAGAAATAAAGTGGGAAAATGTAAAATTCTTCGAGCAGGCTAGTGTTTTGTGCGAAATCTGTGATGAGCCGAGTGATGCTGATAACCTGGAGTCACTGAAATCGTGCTGTATCTGAGAAAGTAAGAGTTCATGTTGCAGCACGAAGCTTTGTCAGTGAACAGATTACAGTTCCAAGGCTATGAAAATATTTTGACACAAATGAAATTTAAATGTTGAAGTGAAACTATAATGGTTTTTGTGTGTTCTTGAATGGCTTACAAACACCTTCCATGCTGCAATTGTTTTTGTTTTTAGCACACAATCTCAGATCAAGTCACTTGCTATGCAAGTACATCTCTGTAATATATATATATATATATATATATATAAATCCTGATGTGGAAAGATAGATGAATGAGCAGAAAAACTGTAACTTTGGTGGATATGTTGTGGGGGGATGGAGTGTAGATTTTGTCTTTTTTTTAGTGTTTCTCTTGTTATTTAGTTCCTAGGTCAACCTTTATGGAGCAGTCAGCACCAGTTTCTTTAATCAGACAGTTTATCTATGATGACAGCACCCAAAGTAGTAGTAGTAGTAGTAGTAGTAGTGAGGGTGGTGGTGGTAGTTGAAACAGTGGTAATGACTGTGGAAGTGCTTTTGTGTTGAGTTGGGGTATGCAGAACTTGCTCTTGTAACTATTGTATGTGTATGTGTGCTTTTATTGTGTGTGTGTGTGTGTGCTTTTGTGTATGTGTGTGTCTGTGTTTTTATTGAGTGTGTGTGTGTATGTGCTTTTATTGAGTGTTTGTGCTTTGTCTGTGTATATATATGTGTGTGTGTGTGTGTGGTGTATATATATTTATATATATATATATATATGTGTGTGTGTGTGTATATATATTTATATATATATATGTGTGTGTGTGTGTGTGTATATATATTTATATATATATGTGTGTGTGTGTGTGTGTATATATATTTATATATTATATATATATGTGTGTGTGTGTGTGTGTATATATATATTATATATATATATATATAGTGTGTGTGTGTGTGTGTGTATATATATTTATATATATATGTGTGTGTGTGTGTATATATATATTTATATATATATATATATATGTGTGTGTGTGTGTATGTGTCTGTATTAAATTCCATCAGATGAAAGAAAATATGGGTGTTTCACATTTTGTGGAAGGTCTTAGCTGATGCCTAGGCTTCGAAGGCCCCTCATTGCAGAATAAAAAGGTGTCTGATTTGGATGACCTTGTCATACACTTCACACCTTATTTCCCACCTCACAACATTTAAAAAAATATTTCAGGCATTCTTTTTTTTTTGTTCTGTTTTTCACACTTTTAATGACTCATTTGTTTTTTGTTTTTTTTTTACGTACATAGTGGAGTTGGTTAGACAACAGTTCACACACACACACACACACACACACACACACACACACTGTCTCTCTCATGCTCTCCTCTTTTGCACTCTCACTCTCTCACACTGTCTTGCTCTCTCATTCAATTTCCCAATTCCTTTCTCTCTCTCTCTCTCTCTCTCTCTCTTCATTCTCACTGTTTTGAACTTTGTCTCTCACTCTCTCCCTGACTTGCTCGCTCCTTTTTCTCTACCACTTTCTCTCCCTTTGTTCTGTCTCTCTCTCTCCTTTTTATTTTACTCTCTCACTTTTTCTCACCCTCTTCTCTCATTCACTCATTTTCTCCCTCTCTCACTCTCTCTCTTTTTCTCACATTCTCCCTCTATCACCCTCTCTCTTCTCTCATTCACTCCTTCATTCTCTCCCTCTCTCTTATTGTCTCTCTCACTCTCTCCCTTTCTCTTTTTCACATTCTCCCTCTGTTACCATCTTTCCTCATTCAATTTCATTCTCTCCCTCTCTTTGTCTCTTATTCTGTCTCTCTCTCCCTTTCTCTTTTTCACAATCTCCCTCTATCATCCTTTCTCTTCTCATTCACTCTTTCATTCTCTCTTAATTCTCCCTCTATCACCCTCTCCTCTCATTCACGCTTTCCTTCTCTCCCTCACCTTCTCTCTCTCTCACACACACACACACATACTCTCAACAGTCCTGATAAAGTTGTCCCATTTTACATTAGTTTCTAAATTTTTACAATATGATAGAAAATTGACTTTCATCCAGAAATGAAGTCACACCCCGACGTCTGTCCTCCTCCTCCCCACACACAACCACACATACTATCTCTCTCCCACCAGCACCATCAATCTCTCACTGCCACCATCTCTATGTAAACCAATTAACTATATTGTTGTTTTTATAACTCTTCTAGATCAGGGTTTCTCAACCATTTTTTCCCCCTTGGACCCGTTTGATTTCTATTTTACATAGGTGGACTCTCATAATTATTTGACGTTTAAAAAAACCATTTTATATCTTTAAAATTGGATATTATTAAAAAATTTTTTAAATAAATTGAAATATTTTGTGTATTGTGGACGTAAAACCAATTCATTGCACATAAACTTTACTGGTCTGAAGCACAATATTTTCATGGCCCCTGAAAAATTACAATGGGACCCCAATTCACTATATTGCATCCATGGAACCTCCAAAATCTTATATGGATCCTCAAAGTGCATATGGACCCCAGTTGAGAACTCTTGTGCAGGGATTCTCAACTGTTTTTTTACCTATAGACCCCTATTTTATTCTAGTATCTCCTCTCCCATAGCCATTCGATGTTTAAAAACTCGTTTTGTAGAAGCTTCTTTCAAAATCCCTATTTTGTTTCCCACACATTAACTTGTGTAGGTTGAACTATGTAAAATGTTAGAGAAAGAAACCCAGCTGTTTCTTGCAATACAGACATCTGAAGCAGAATTTTTGCAGGGGCACTTAAAATGCTATTGTGCATCCTTAATTTGCTAGTTACATGGACCCCCCCCCCCCAAAAAAAAATTTTATATGGGTCCTGGTTGAGGCCCATTGCTCTAGAGGATGTATAACAATTACCAAATGACAATTGAAACCAGCGTGTGTCCATTGTGTGTGTGTGTGCTTGTGAATGTTTGTGTGTGTACATATGTGCATGGGGCTAGGGTATTTGTCAGTTTGTGGCCTTCTTCTTGGGTCACCGCCTTTTTTTTTTTTTTGTTTTAGATAGCAGAAATATGGAATGAGGGATGTCTGGCTGCTATTTCTAACAGGTCGAGTAACCATTTTGAGACCCCTGCCTTGGCTTGTTTTTGCTCGTTGTAAATTATTTTGGTCAGAAAAACTGCAATTAACATTAATAATGTCTAGTTGGTTAATTACACTCAATTATGAATGTATGAAGCAAAATAGCACAGATTTGATTAAAAGGAGCGAATAATTGTTTAGTTTCAGAGAGAAGGAAAAAAAAGAGAGACAGCACGAAAGAGGGAGGAGGAGAAACAGTATGAGAGATAGAGAGGGGGAAGAAGCGCGAGAGAGCTTGAGAGAGAGGAGTCAGAGCTTGAGAAACAGAGGAGGAGATGTGTGTTGAGTGAAGGGGAGAGAGTGGAGTGGGGAAGCTTTTGGTGAAAAACAACAGCAGGTCAGTGTTGTTGGGATTCAAACATTCCTGTTTTTGTCAGAAACCATATTTCTTGATTCAAGAGCTGCTGTAGCAATTAAAATGTAATAATATCTAAGAGTGGCCAGTGGAATGAATTTGGAAAAATAAGCTGAAGTGTGATCTACTGGATGTTGTAAGCCATCATCAGCATCATCATCCTTTAACGTCCCTTTCTTCTCTTTTCCTATGCTGGCATGGGTCGGACAGTAAGACAGGCGCTGGCAAACCAGATGACTGCCCTAGACTGCTGTGTCTACTCTGGCATGGTTTCTTTGGCCAGAGGCCCTTCCTAATGTCAACCACTTTACAGAGTGTTCCAAGTGCTTTTTTACGTGGCACTGGCACTGGTGAGGTTACCAGGTGACTCATACGACAAGGCCTCACCTCACTCGATGGTGGTGTAATATTGAGGGAGGTGGCTTCATGCCTGATGACAAGGAGTTAAAAAAGTGTGATAGAGGGGTAGAGGTAAGTGTCTTGTTGAAGAGGTGATACACGGGTTACCCCAATTAGAAAAGGGTGATGGTAGTGATCATCATCGCAATAGTAATAATCATCACCATGGTAATCATTCTTGTCATTGTTGTTACCATTGTCATCGTCATCACCATTATCATTGTCAGCATCATCATTGTTGTTGTTGTTGCTATTGTCATCGTCATTGCCAGTATCATCATCGTAATCGTTGTTGCCTTTGTCATCATCATCATTGTCTTCATTGTTGGTGTTGTCATCATCATAGTCAATACCATCTTTTAACGTCCATTTTCCATGCTGGTATGGGTCAGATGATGTGACTGGATCTAGTGAGCTACAGGACGGCATTGAGCTCTGATAGCTGGATGTGCTTCCTAACCTCATCCTCTCTACAGTATATATATATATTAGGTGGTTTTTTTTTTTTTATTTTGGTTTTGTTTTTCATGGCACCAACAGTAATAAAGTTGTCAAGTAAATTTGCCAGACAAGAGAAAAGAAAGAAAAAAAGCCCCCTTGATTGCCACTGTCATGCAAAGATTGGAAACAAAACACTTAAAACACTGAGAATTTTCGGACATGGAAACAAAATCTAGAATTAATAGAATTGACAAGTTTCTGGGTAAATTTGGCAAAGGCTAAGGGACCGGTGGGTTGGGGTGGGGTGGCTATTTGCTGTACTTGATAAGACAAGTCAAGCTAAGTTATATCGCTGTCTTCCACACATACAGGTTTGCCCTTTCAGGTGCCATTTAAAAGGCATCTGTACCATGTGTAAATGCACCCGTGCTGGTGGCGTGTATTCATTAGAACATTGCAGAAAATGTTTAGCAGCATTTTGTCCATCTTTATTTACGTTCAGAGTTCAAATCCCAATCAAAGTCCAACTTTGCCTTCCATCCTATTTGGGGGTCATTAAAGAGTCGGGTACTGGAGTCAATTTAACCGACTTCCCTCTTCCTTCAAAAAATGCCTAAATTAGGCACCATTATTTTTAGTATGATTATTATTATTATGATTATTATTATTATTATTATTAAGATAAGGTAGTGAGCTGGCAGAATTGTTGGATGCAGTGCTTAGCGGTATTTCACCTGTTGCTACGTTCTGAGTTCAAATTCCACCAAGGTCAATTTTGCCTTTCATTCTTTCGTGGTCGATTAAATAAATACCAGCTACATGCTGGGGTTGATATAATCGATTGGACCTTGACCCCCAAAATTTCAGGCCTTGTGCCTATAGTAGAAAAGGTTATTAATCATAGCATTAAGGTGGCAAACTGGCAGCATTGTTAGCACATCGGACAAAATGTTGCTCAGCATTTTTACATTCTGAGTTCAAATTCCACCGAAGTCAACTCTCCCTTTTGTCCTTTTGAGGTTGATAAAACAAGTACCAGTTGAACACTGGGGTTGCCATAATTAACATCCTCCTCCCCTTAAAATTGCTGGCGTTGTGCTGATGTTTGAAAGCATTATTAGTAGCAGTATTAGTATTATTTTCATTGTTAGTGACATAACAAAAACAAAATGCTAGAATGCCTTGTAGTAGTTTAGCCCGAAGTCAGAACTAATCTATCTTTCTCTCTCTCGCGTGTGCATACATGTTGCACACACACACACACACAAAAACACATTACCACCATCTTAAATTGAAATAGCCTGAAAGAGCTAAATCTAGCAAGTAAACAGTGGTGGACTTGTCCAAACTTCTACATTACTCTGTTTGTAAGTGTGCATGTGGTGTGTGTATATATACAATTACACACATGCACACACACACTATACATACATACAAATACACGAAGTTTGTGCTAAAATAACACTGCCCCCGCCCCACCCGTCACTACTCCAACCCACCACCCTAAGTTACCAAAAATATAACATAATCAACAATGGTTATGTCATGTTAAGCCATACCTACAGCCACCCTTATCCCACCCCTATCTCGGGCCCTACCCCACTAACTAACCATTATTTATAGTCTGTAGTTGTTGTTGAAGATAGTAGTTTGGCTGTGGTGGTAGTGTTGGTTATGGTGGTGGCCATTGGTCATGGTGGTGATTATGGTGAAGGTGGTGGTGGTGGTGGTGGTGGTGGGTACAGTGGTGGTGGTAGTGTTACTTAATAAATATGTTGTTCTATCTTGTTATGGTTTGTTTTTAATTTAAACAAAAAACAAAAAGGAAGATAACAACAACAACAATAACAACAACAAGCAGCATTTGAAGAATTGATTAAATTGTTAAAAATAACATAGAATATAAAAAACAAAAAAAAATGAAAGAAAGAAAGAAGGAAGGAAAGAATAAGAAAAACAAAAACCTTACAATG
Organism: Octopus sinensis; assembly: GCF_006345805.1. Taxonomy (NCBI): domain Eukaryota; kingdom Metazoa; phylum Mollusca; class Cephalopoda; order Octopoda; family Octopodidae; genus Octopus; species Octopus sinensis. The sequence goes on from NC_043018.1 coordinate 24,665,375, forward strand.
GAAGGTTTTGTGGAGACCCAGAATGTCTGGAGACAGAGTTCTTCTCTGTGTAATTCTTTAGACACAAAATAATAATAATAATAATGATAGCAGCAGAGCAGCCTGATGTTGCTTAAACTGTATGACCTCAGTTGGTGGTGATAGCAATGGATGGTATCACCATCGTAGTCTCCAGCAGCACCACCACCATCACCACCACTGTCACTGCTCTGATACTATCACAGCACCACCACACCCGCCGTCGCCGCCGCCACTATTACTGGCTCTATAAATCTGTTTATGTAATAAATTAATGTAAATTAGTTGTTATCAGTATGGCAAGGAGGAGAATGCTAGTAACACTATCAGCAATAAACATGTATATAATCATCATCATCATCATCATCATCGTCCTCATTTTGACAACTGCTTTTCCATGCCGGCATGGGTTGGATCAATTCGACTCTTTCCAACAAACACTGCGCCTGGTGTTCCTTTTGTCGTCTCTCGTGCGAGGTTCAATGTCCTAAGATCACTCCCTCTTGAAACCTCTCTCTGTTCTTGTTTTCCTCTTCCACTTGTGACCTCTCTGTACTTCTCTACCCATCCATTATGACTATCAAAGCGCAATGTGTTTGTACCAATGCAGTGATCTCTTTCTTGCACACTGCATCTTGCTTCCTTTTACACCCAGGTGTCAATGCCAGTTTAACCTTGCTATTTCCATTTTGGCACATAGTCTAACCCCAATTCAGGCAGTACTATCTTAAGACATGGGCACATTGCACAGTTACTCGGGGACCTCCCGGGTTTAAGGACCTAATTGTGATCTAAGTATTTTGCAACTTGCTGTTAATAAATTCTATAGGGCCCAGTGCACCTATTTGCTTTAGGGCCCATTTCTGATCTATGTATACTGTGGTTTGCTTTCAATAAATAAATACTTTAAGGCCCAGTATGCTGATATACCTTGGGGCCCCATTTCTGATCTATGTATACTGAGGCTTACTGTCAATAGATAAATACTATAAAGCCAGTACTTTGATTTGCTCAGGGCCTCACAGGTCTGGGAACCCAATCCCCATCTATGTATGCTGCGGCTTGCTATCAGTGAATAAATATTATAGGCCCCAGTTTGCTGATATGCCTTGAGGCCCATTTCTGATTTATATATATATACTGTGGCTCTCTGTCAAATTTTATTGGATCTAGTACACTGATTTGCCCTGGGGTCCAATTCTGATATATATATATATATATATATATATATATACATATACATACACAGTGACTTGCTGTCACTAATTAAATACTATAGGGGTCAGAAAACTAATTTGCTGGTAGGTGGGTGGGTGGGGCTATAATGCAGCTAAGACTGTTCTGAATCCAGATCTGATCATTTCACAGGCTAAAGTAGCACCCGGTTAGCTCTCTCATCTCATCAGCACCACGTTACTTGTGCACACTAACCTTTCACATTCAGCCAATTATGATTGCTCCATGGTCATCTTGCTATCATGCAGCATCTCAGTTTGTACACAAGCAGCATACAATAACAGTCAAGTGACTGCTAGCCATAGCAGAAATAACAGCTGAGTGTCTGTTTACCATTCCAGAAATGACAGCTGAGTGTCGACTAGTCATGGCAGAAATAACAGTTGAGTGTCCACTGGCTATTCTAGAAATAACTGCTGAGTGTCTGCTGGCCATTCTAGAAATAACAGTTGAGTGTCTGCTGGCCATTCTAGAGATAACAGTTGAGTGTCAGTTGGCCATTCTAGAAATAACAGTTGAGTGTCTGCTGGCCATTCTAGAAATAACAACTGAGTGTCTGTTGGCCATTCTAGAAATAACAGTTGAGTGTATGCTAGCCATTCTAGAAATAACATGCGAGTGTCTACTGACCAATCTAGAAATAACAGCTGAGTGTCTGTTGGCCATTCTAGAAATAACAGTTGAGTGTATGCTAGCCATTCTAGAAATAACATGCGAGTGTCTACTGACCAATCTAGAAATAACAGCTGAGTGTCTGCTAGCTATTCTAGAAATAACAGTTGAGTGTCTGCTGGCCATTCTAGAAATAACATGCGAGTGTATGCTGGCCATTCTAGAAATAACAGCTGAGTGTCTGCTGGCCATTCTAGAAATAACATGTGAGTGTCTACTGACCAATCTAGAAATAACAGCTGAGTGTCTGCTAGCTATTCTAGAAATATCAGTTGAGTGTCTGCTGGCCATTCTAGAAATAACATGCAAGTTTCTGCTGGCCCTTCTAGAAATAACAGCTGAGTGTCTGCTGGTCGTTCTAGAAATAACGGCTGTGTATCTGTTTGACGTGCTAGACATGCTTGAAATAGCAGCCTAATCTCTCTGAAATTAGACCCTAATGCTTCCTTTTTTTTTTACAAAGAAAGGATTGATTGGAAAGCATAAATCTAAATACATTGAAACAAACAATATTGGTAATAGTGCTTCTGCTGTTGATGGTAGTAATGATGATGATGGCAGTGGTGGTTGTTATGGTTGTGATGCTGGTGATGTTTCTAACGTAAGAAAAACAAAACAAAACAAAGAAAAACTATGTGGTTATATCTCTCTCGAGCCTGCAGCTGTTAAATGGAACTCTGTCAGTTTCTGGTGTGGGGTGGGTGATCTCTTGGGGAGTGGAGGTGGTGCAAGGCGGTGGGGTGTCTGAAAGCTGGGGGTGAGGAATGATGTATGGAATCAAGCAGTGTTGTTTCTTGGCTCCTACCTACCTACCTCCTTCTTGTTTCCTTTATCTCTCTCTCACCTTCCAACTTTCACTCCATTTTTTTCTTACTCTTACTTTTGCTCTCTTTTTCTTACTCCATCTGTCACAACAAGCTCTCCCTCCCTCTTTCTCTCTCTCACAAGCTCTCCTTCCCTCCCTCTTTCTCTCTCTCTCTCTCATTCTCTTTTTCTATCTGTCTGTCCATCTTTCTCCTATCTTTTCTTTTGTTCTCTCCTTTCTACTCTTTTTCTTTCTCACTCCTCTCTCTCTCCTCTCCTCTCTCTCCTCTCTCTTTCTCTCTCACCCCTCTCTTGCTCTCTCTCTCTCCTTCCTTCTCTCTCTCTCTCTCTCTCCTTTCCTTCTCTCTCTCTCTCTCTCTCTCTCCTTCCCTCTCTCGCTCTCCTTCCCTCTCTTGCTCTCTCTCTACTTCCCTCTTACTCTCTCTCTACTTACCTCTTACTCTCTCTCTCCTTCCCTCTTACTCCTCTCTCTTTCCCTCTCTCTCTCTCCTTCCCCCTCTCTCTCTCTCCTTCCCCCTCTCTCTCCTTCCCTCTCTCTCTACTTCCCTCTCTTACCCTCTCTCTCCTCTCTTACTCTCTCTCTCCTTCCCTCTCTTGCTCTCTCTCTCTCTCCTTCCCTCTCTTGCTCTCTCTCTCTCTCCTTCCCTCTCTTGCTCTCTCTCTCTCTCCTTCCCTCTCTCTTGCTCTCTCTCTCTCTCCTCTCCTTCCCTCTCTTGCTCTCTCTCTCTCTCCTTCCCTCTCTTGCTCTCTCTCTCTCCTTCCCTCTCTTGCTCTCCTCCTCTCTCCTTCCCTCCTCCTTGCTCTCTCTCTCTCTCCTTCCCTCCTCTTGCTCTCCATCTCTCTCTCCTTCCCTCTCTTGCTCTCTCTCTCCTTCCCTCTCTTGCTCTCTCTCTCTCTCTAATTCCCTCTCTTGCCTCTCTCTCTCCTTCCATCTCTTGCTCTCTCTCTCTCTCCTTCCTCTCTTGCTCTCTCTCTCTCCTTCCCTCTCTTGCTCTCTCTCTCTCCTTCCCTCTCTTGCTCTCTCTCTCCTTCCCTCTTACTCTCTCTCTCCTTCCCTCTTACACTCTCTCTCCTTCCCTCTTACTCTCTCTCCTCCCCTCTCTTGCTCTTTCTCTCCTTCCCTCTCTTGCTCTCTCTCTCCTTCCCTCTCGCTGTCTCTCCCCTCCCTCCAACCCTCACACTCTCTCCCTCCAGCACACTCTCCCTCCTTCGTGCTCTCCCCTTCCTCATGCTCTCCCCTCCCTCTCTCGCTTGACTTCTCTCTCTTATTCCTCTTTCTCTTGCTCTTCCCTTTGTACTCCCTTCTCTCTTTCCCTCCCCCTCTCTCCCTTCCATTCTTCTTTTAGGCAGCATCTGACCTATTGACCTTGATTTAAGATCGATGGTTGTTACAACAGGGTGCAGTCAGCTTCCAGAAGTGAAATTCTAGAACCACCACTTTGTTTGGTGCTGCACTTAACTTGGGCATGTGTATCGTTGCACATGCATACCTGCACCCCACCTCACACACACACACACACACATGCATGCATACACACATACAGGTTGAATACAGATTTTCCCTGTGTACACATGGGGCATACATAAAACTGCGCACACACATGTATATGCATGCATGTACATGCACAAATAGTCATATATAAGAATACCAACATGCATGTGCATATATAACCATTCTCTCAGATACATAAACATGCTTGCATACATACACACACACATACATTGAAAGAATATTCTACCACTCTTGTCCTCAATAGTAGTAGTAGTAGTAGTAATCATAATAATAATGGTTTGAAGTTTTGGCACAGAGCTATCACTTTTTTTAGGGGGACGGTAAGTCGATTACATTGACCCCAGTACTTGACTGGTACTTAGTTTATTGACACCCGAAAGGATGAAAGACAAAGTTGACCTCAGTGGAATTTGAACTCGGAACGTAAAGATGGATGAGTGCCACAAAGCATTTTGTCTGGCCTGCTAGCAATTCTGCCAGCTCACCACCTAAAAACTTAGCAGTTTGGCAAAAAAGATTGATAGAATAATTACCAGGCTTTAAAAAAAACTCCAGAAAGTGAAAAAAATATACACATATACATATGTGTATATGTATGTATGTATATATGTATGTGTCTGTGTGTGTATATATATATATATATACACACACATATTAATGTGGGCATTTAGCTCAATGCTCTGCCACTCTCAAAGATGGTAATGATAACACTTTGTGATATACAGCACAAACCCATCTTTGTTGTTGTTCTTGTTGGCTGGGCCTGATGGTGGGTGCATAGTCAAGGCATAGGAAACTTAAAAATTTTTTTTACATTTAAAAAAAAAATCTATTTATTTATCTATTTATTTTGTGAACAGAAGATTTTGTGAATTTCAGAGTTGTTGTTGTTGTTGTTGTTGTTTTTACTAGTCTGGCGAGTGATTTGATCTGAGGCCATGTGTTGAAACTAAAGCAATTACTACATGGTAGACACTTATTAACTATTCAAAAGCAGTGGGAAAATAAACTGTTAACTTCACTTAAACATTTATCGTTTGGTGTCTCAAAATTTTTCGGCACACCATTCGCTTTCTGGTCTTTGACACAGTCTTCGACTGCAACTCATAACTCATGAAATATTTGCTGAGAATCGCAAATCAGGCCACAGCACCAAAAGAATAATTTACCAAACATCGTTTGAGGTAGGCGCAGGCATGGCTGTGTGGTAAGAAGCCTGCTTCCCAGCCACATGGAATTGGGTTCAGTCCCACTTGGGAAAGTGTCTTCTTACATAGCCTCAGGCAGATCTAAGCCTTGGGAGTGGATTTGGTAGACGGAAACTGAAAGAAGCCCTTCGTGTATGTATATACATGTGTGTGTGTGTATGTGTGTTTTTGTCTGCCTCCCCTTTTCCCCCAGCACTGCTTGACAACCGATGTTGGTGTGTTTACATCCCTGTAACTTATCAGTTCAGCAAAAGAGATCGGCTGAATAAGCTCTTGGGTTGATATGTTTGACTAAAACCCTTCAATGCAGTGCTCCATCATGGCCGCAGTCAAATAACTAAAACATGTAAAGAATATAGTGCAGAAGACGTTATATCAATGGCATTTTCTTCATGAATACAAGGCATGATTTTGTGTGTATGTGTGTCTCTCTCTCTCTCTCTCTCTCTCTCTCTCTATATATATATATATATATATATAATATATATATCTTATATATATATATATACATATATATAGCTCAAAAGGGTTGTTTTTTGGTTTTGGTTTTTAAACAGTAGACTGCACACAGTTCTTCAAAAGCTACATGCACAAAGCCCTTCAGAAGGCTAAGCATGCAGCCCTTCATGAGGTTACGCATACGGCCTTTCACAAGACTACACACACACACAGCCCCTTATGAGGCTACACATTTAGCACTTAAGAAGGCCGCAAATTTTCTACATCTGGGTTGTATGACATGAAACAAATCTACAAGGCTAGACTGTTGCAACCTGTAGACTAAACCATACAGGTATACTGGAGTATGGTGGAGTGTACTGTGTGATCCTCAGTTAGGTGGAGTAGAGCAGAAGATCTTTGCAATGTACCCTTGTCATTTAACTAACTATCCATAGGACCTGCCAAAGGTCTGTTGATCTATGGGTGACACAACTGACCCCAGGAGGATGAAAAGCAAAGTTGACCTCGGCAGGATTAGAACTTTGTGACATAAGTGTGTGGGGAGTGAAGGCGCATAGCTCAGTGGTTAGAGCGTCAGGCTCACAATCATGAGGTAGTGAGTTCGATTCCCGAACCAGGCTGTGTGTTGAATTCTTGAGCAAGACACTTTATTTCACGTTTCTCCAGTTCACTCAACTGTAGAAATGAGATGCGATGTCACTGGTGCCAAACTGTATCGACCTTTGCCTTTCTCTTGGATAACATTGGTGGTGTGAAAAGGGGAAGATGGTATGCATAGGTGAATGCTGGTCTTCCATAAACAAACTTTCCCGGACTTGTGCCTCAGAGGTCCAATCCCATGGTCATTCATAAACAACCTTTCCTGGACTTGTGCCTTCTAGGTGCAATCCCATGGTCATTCATGACTGAAGGCGGTCTTTATGTGTATGGAGAACTCATGCAGAGGATCATGAGTTCAAAACTTATTGGAACCTAAAATGACTTTTGTAAGTGTTGGCAAGGCTGTATGCTAAGAAGTTTGCTTCTCAGACACATCATCATCATCATTTAACGCCTGCTTTCCATGCTGGCATAGGTTGGACAGTTTGACTGGAGACTGGCAGGCAGGGAGGCTGCCCCAGGCTCCAATCTGATCTGGCAACATTTCTATGGCCCTTCCTAATGCCAACCACTCCAAGATTGTAGTGGGTGTCTTTTAAGTGTCACTGGCACAGGAGCCAGTTGGGTGGCACTGGCATCAACCACATTCAGATGGTGCTTTTTATGTGCCACTGGCACAGGATCCAGTTGGGGTGGGCGGAGACTGACATCGACCACATTTGGATGGTGTATGGTTTTGCATATGTCCCACTGCAAAACCACTGCATGACATCTTGCATAAGTATCTTCTACTATATCTGTTTCTTTACTACCCACAAGGGGCTAAACACAGAGGGGACAAACAAGGACAGACAAATGGATTAACTCGATTACATCGACCCCAGTGCGTAACTGGTACTTAATTTATCGACCCTGAAAGGATGAAAGGCAAAGTCGACCTCGGCGGGATTTGAACTCAGAACGTAACAACAGACGAAATACGGCTACGCATTTCGCCCGGCGTGCTAACGTTTCTGCCAGCTCGCCGCCTTCTACAATATCTGTGGGTCAACCAAAGCCTTTTGAGTAGACTTAGTTGATGACAACTGAAAGGATCCCATCGTGTGTGTGTTAGTGTGATTTTGGCTTGACATCACATGATAGTTATAAGCAAGGGTTAATCTTGCTAGTTCTATGCTTCATTTCCAGATTTTTGTGAAAACCTACCTTATCATGATGGAGAAATATTACCTTGGGAATGAGTGAGGGGTGTTAGTGACTGGAAGAGCACCTGGTTGTAAAAAATCTGCTTCAACAAATTCCATTTGACCCATACAAGGATGGGAAAGTGGATGTTAATATGATGTTGACAGTGATGGTACATATGTGTGTATGTGGCACTCCGTCAGTTATGACAATGAGGGTTCCTGTTGATCCGATCAACGGAACAGCCTGCTCGTAAAATTAACATGCAAGTGGCTGAGCACTCTGCAGACATGTGTACGCTTAATGTAGTTCTTGGGAAGATTCAGCGTGACACAGAGTGTGACAAGGCTGGCCCTTTGACATACAGGTACAACAGAAACAAGAAGAAAGAGTGAGAGAAAGTTGTGGTGAAAGAATACAGCAGGGTTTGCCACCGCCCACTGCTGGAGCCTCGTGGAGCTCTAGGTATTTTCACTCAGTAAAGACTCACAATGCCCTGTCTGAGAATTGAAACCATGATCCTATGACTGCAAGTCTGCTGCCCTAACCACTGGGCCATTGTGCCTCCTATATATATACATACATATATATACATATATATATATATATATATATATTATATATATATATATATATATAAAAACATGTATGTATGTATGTATGTATGTATGTATAGGTGTGTGTGTATGTATATACATGTAGATATATGTATATCCTTTAAGTTTTCGGCGTTAAGTTTTGTTTATAGGAAATGTTTTTGAGTCTGCATATAAAAGCCCCACATGAGACATTAAAATATTTATAAATTTCTTCCATAGATTATTATTACTATAAGTGTATATGTGTGTATGTATGTGTGTGTGTATATATATATATATAATATATATATATGCATGCATACACACACACATATATGTATGTATATATAACACATATATACATCATATATATACACTCACATGCATGTGGGTGCATACAAAATGTATAAGGACATTTACTTGTATGCGTACTTAATGTCAGCAAATTGACTTATGTTCCTTGCGTGTCCTTTTACTTTAGGATCTGGTGTGTGTGTGTGTGTGTGTGTGTGTGTGTGTGCGTGCATGCATTGTATACATAATACCACTGCCAACAGCATCTGCTGATGTCATTGTATACTAAATTTGATATTTTTCTATCAGCCAATATAGTTTAATTAATTAGTTCATTATTATCTCTGGAGACTAATGAGATAGGATTAATTTCTGTTTAAGACTTCAACCATCATGGAAAGACAAATAAACTGTATTTTGTTTTTCATTACTCTCCTTACTCTCTTTTACTCTCCTTTATTTACATCCACCACTTTCTCTTGTTAAGTCTAAACAGTACGGTTTTGATCTCTGAGTGCTGCAACTTCACTGTCCTCTACTTCACTCTGCCCCCTCCCCCACTCCACTCCACTCCACTTTCCACTCCAACCCCACTCTACTTCACTCTGTCCCTCCACTCCACACCCAACTAACACTCTGCACCCAGTTTCCACTCTGCACCCAGCTTCCACTCCGCACCCAGCTTCCACTTCGCACCCAGCTTCCACTCCGCACCCAGCTTCCACTCTGCACCCAACTTCCACTCTGCACCCAACTTCCACTCTGCACCCAACTTCCACTCTGCACCCAACTTCCACTCTGCACCCAACCTCGACTCCACACCCAGCCTCCACTACTTGCCCAGCCTCCACTCCGCACCCAACTTCCACTCTAGTCTCCTTCATCTCTACTTCACCCCCACTACTCCACTCTACTTGAACCCCCACTCAAGTCAATCATGACATCTTTTGAGAGCCATGAGCATCACAAAACCTCTCCTACTTCCTTCCTTTTCCTATACAACCAAAGCCTTGTGCTTCTGACATCATTCCCTTTCTTTAATCTCAAGAGATCATCTTAGCTTCTCTGTCTCCTCTGATGATCAGCTCAGTCTTTCTTCAATCTGGAAGTCATCTTTATCTTTCTTTCACCAGCCAGGGATCATTTCTTAGTTAAATATTTTTTGCATCTCTCCTCTTTTTTTGATTTTTCTCTTTTGTATCTTTTGGTAAAAATGGAATTTGTTTCCAAATAAATAAATAAATATAAAATAACAATCTATGTACTCTAACAAAGAAAGTTGCTTATTAATTTGTTAGTATGTAAGCCTTACTAAACGAAAGCAATTATTAAAGCCTACACTTTTTAAAATAGTTATGGACAGGAATTCTTGAATGACACACCCAACAAAAAATTATCTTCACTCATTTTTTTAAAGTTGTGCAACTCACTTGATAATGAACCATGTCACCTGTGACTTCTCGTTAAAAGGTTATCCATACCAGTTCTAGAAAATTATGAAAAATTCTTAATTTTAATGTTTTTATCAAATTGTGGTTTTTGGGATTATTTAATTATTGAAAATTTCAACTGCTGAAAACTAATTCTAACCCTTTAGCATTCTGTTAAAAATAATACTTATTTATTCATTTAATCACATTGTTTTGTATTAATCATGCATTATATTGTAGCTTTGAGATTTCGATGAGGTAACTGTTAATTTCTAGAATGACATTGTAGGGTAGGTGTAAGCGACCGTATTTGGCCACTTTGAACCTAAAACAGGTTGAATATTTTGGCCAGATGTGGCCAGTTGAAATGCTAAAGGGTTAATTCACTGCGAGATAACATTTTTTCTTCTTTTATCACTACAAGATAGTGTCCCCTCTTTGTCTTTTTTCTCTCTCATACATTTCTGGATACTACTTTCTGCACACATATCAGTAAAAACATTTCACCAAATTAAATTTAATCCAAATTCAGCCAAATTATGTTGATTCCAGAATCCTTTCATATTTGTGAGGTGTTTTTGAAGAAGAAAAGTGGTTTTAATTTACTTAGATCAATTGTAAAAAAAAAATATTAACTTCTGAGAGAAATAAGTAGCAAAAAGACTGCCCCCGCACCCACTCGAAATTTACATGAATTAACTTTTTTTAATTATCTAATTGATGTATTTATTAATTTATGATTTCTCCCTTACTGAAATAGAGGCAAGTTTTAATGTTTTGGAGGCAGCACCTTGGGTCTATGCCTCGGGTTCCTCAACAAGTAAGTATTGCTTCAGTCTTACTGATGATGATGATGATGATGATGCAGTAGTGTTGTCTTGCTACCACAGACTACCCACTACTACCATGACCACCACTGACTACTATCACCACCACCATGACATCTCCTTGAGCATTTACATAGAAATTTATGATCACAAGTATGTATATTGATCTGACACTCCATCAGTTTCGATGATGAGGCTTCCATTTGATCCAATCAATGGAACAGCCTGCTTGTGAAATTAACGTGCAAGTGGCTGAGTGCTCCACAGACGTGTGTACCCTTAATGTAGTTCTCAAAGAGATTCAGCATGACACAGTGTGATAAAGCTGGTCCTTTGAATTACAGATACTACTCATTTTTTGCCAGCTGAGCAATGTGAAATAAAGTGTCTTGCTCAAGGACACAACTGCACTGCCAGGTATCAAACTCACGATCTTACAGTCAGGAGCCAAAAGCCTTAACCACTAAGCCACACACCTTCCCATGTATATAGGAAACATGTATGTACACACATATTTGTGGATGTGAGTGTATACATACACACTCAATCATACAGATGCAGGAATGTTTGTACACTTACACACACAGACACACATACACAGGCACACACACACACACACACACACACAGACACACGTGCACATATATACACACATGTATACATACACGTACTGGTGGATGGAAGCATAGATATACACATGTACTGCTGGATCGAAGCATTGACATACACACATGTAGGTGCAGCAAGTGCATGCATTCCTACATGCACACATGTAGGAAACGGATACAGTGATATGGTATTTAGGTGTTGGTAAAGTTAGAAACTCAGTTTCAATTCCCAGTTGGATCACTTTAATTGTTTGTCACTAATGCACTCTGACAGGGCATGACCACCACAACTTCACAATTATTCCCCCCCCCCACCCACCCCATGACTCTTATGTTGTTGTATGTCAGTGTAAGACATTATTCAAGCGAATTGGTAGGTACAGTGGTATTTTAGTTGTGTTTGTTACTTCCTGAGTTCAAACCCTATCATTTCAACAGTCTTTACTCTCCAAGGTTATATAAAATATATGGGGCACAAACGCACACATTGGTAATCAATAAGTCCTTCTGAAATAGTCATTTACATTTCCTACTAAATGTATATATACTGTTGATAGGCCAGTGACTGCAGGGTTTGTCCTGAGATAACATCTTTTATGGTATTATGGGTGTTGTGGGGCTAAAAAAATATGAGAGAGGAACAGCAGGCACATGTGTCTTGCTACAGAGAAGATACATGGCCACCCTGCATTCAGGTGGGTGGAGCAACTGAGGCACAGAGCCAGGAATTTAGGGGGAGCAAATGTTCATTGATATCAATCTCATTACATAGTGAGCAATGAAAGGCAAAGTTGGCCACAACAGGACTTCGAACACCTTGAATTAAATTAACCATGAATAAGATGTATCAGCTGTCTGTTTTATGGCAGCCTACCATTTTACAGGGAATTCTTCACATAGGGTACCCCACAAAACTGTTGGACATGACAAAGGGGTACATTGGAAGGTAGAGTTTTGAGAATGTTTTTATTTATTTTTTTTTTCATTCTGTTTAAATAAAAGCATTTTTATCCTTCTGGACTTAATAAAATAAGCCCTGCATAGAAACAAAACAATAGTAGTATTAGTAATAATAATATCAGTAATAAATCTGGCTTGGGATTAGTTACAGGGAATGGTAGTGAGGGTAGGTACAGAGGATTTTGGGTTTTGATATGGCTTTATATTCCCAATCAGGAGTTCTTTCTCTCTCTCTCTCTCACTGTCTCTCTTTGTCTCTCTCACACATGCTGTGTCTTTCACTGTATGTCTCTTACCCTTTCCATCCTCTCTCTCTCTCCATCCCTATCCCTCACTCTCTCCACCTTCACCTAAATTAATCTAATATAATTAATATCCTTCACTGTAGTTGTTGCTATAGAGACTTGTAACCATGGACACTGTTATTATGTAGTCATTACCATAGAAACCAGATTCTCTCTGTTCACCTTTTTGATCTCTCAAGTCACTACATTTGGTGTTGTTGGTGTTTACATTACATATGTATGTATATATATATATATATATATATATATAATATATATATATATATATATATATATACATATGTAAATAATTTAATTACAAAATAATGCAAGTGGGTGAGTGGTATGAATTTATCCTATGAGTTGAGGAGCTGATGATGTACTGATTGATGTATATAAAAATAAAAAATTCTAAGTGACTTGAACCTTGCATCTTAGTTGGAGAAAGAAAACAAAATCCTAGCGGCGGTTGTAAGCAACTAGCAAAGAGAAGGGAAATGATTTTAAGACATTAAAAACAATTTGACAGAAAATTGAATTTTAAGGTTTAAAGGAGGCAAAGAGTGGGGCAAACTTGGATTTTTGTTCTGAAGCACTTTTCTAAAATAAATTCTTAATTTATCATTTTTATCTTTTTATTTGTTTCAAGCAAGCATTGGGCTGCGACCATACTGGGTCACTGCCTTGAAGGGTGTCAACTGGCTAAATCGACCCTTGTAATAATTGGGGTTTTTTTAATGTCTGCTATTTTTCCTATCAGTAGCTTTTGCCAAACCATTTAAGTTACAGAGATGTAAACAAACCAACATTAGTTGTCAAGCAGTCATGGGGGACAAACACACACACGCACACACTGTGTGTGCGTGTGTGTGTGTGTGTGTGTGTATATATATATATAATCATCATTGTGTGTGGAAACATTATCAGTGTATGTGTGTGGAAATGTTATCTGTGTGTGGAAACTTTATCAGTGTGTGTGTGTGTGGAAATGTTATCAGTATGTGTGGGTGGAAACGTTATTGGTGTGTGTGTGGGTGGAAACGTTATTGGTGTGTATGCGTGTGTGGAAACGTTATCTGTGTATGTGTGTGTGGAAACGTTCAGTGTGTGCATGTGTATGCATGATTTACAATTGTGCGTGTGTGTGTGTGTGCATTAATCATCAGTGATGGCAGTATGAATGTGTGAAAGGATCACTAATATGTGTTATTTATAAGGTATGGCTGTGTGGTGGGGAGCTTGCTTCCCAACTACATGGTTCCGGGTTCAGTCCCACTGCATGGCACCTTGGGCAAGTGTCTTCTACTATAATCTCAGGCCGATCAAAGCCTTGTGAGTAGATTTAGTAGGTGGAAACTGAAAGAAGCACATCGTGTATGTATAAATATGTGTGTGTGTGTGTTTATTTATTGTGTTTGTTTGTATCCCATGACTTCTCAACAACTGGTGTTGGTTTATTTACATCCCTGTAACTTAAGTGGTTTGGCAAAAGCGACTGTAGGAAAAGTACCAGATGTTAAAAAAATCAGGTGAGCAGGCCAACATTCTCTCTGATTGGAAGGCGATTCCATTGCAGGGCTATCCTTTTACAGCTGAGTGACTGGAGCAACATGAAATAAAGTGTTTTGCCCAAGAGCACAATGTGTCACCTGGTCAAGGAATTGAACCCATGATCTAGCGATTGTGAGTGCAACACCCTTACCACTAGGCCACATGCCTTCACAAACCAGTTATATACTAGGGTGTAAATAAAGACTGCTCTCTTCTTGTGAATTTGCAGATAAAATGCCTTAGAATATGTTCCAGCTCTTCATGTTTTGAGTTCAATTTCAGCTGAGGCCAACTTTGTCTTTCATTTTTTTTCATGATCAGTAATGGCTCAGTAGTTAGTGTCGGGCTTACAATCACGAGGTAGTGAGTTCAATTCCCAGACCGGGCTGTGTGTTGTGTTCTTGAGCAAGACACTTTATTTCATGTTGCTCCAGTTCACTCAGCTGTAGAAACGTGTTGTGGTATCACTGGTGCCAAGCTGTATTGACCTTTGCCCTTTCCATGGATAAGATCAGTGACATGGAGACGGGAGGCTGGTATGCATGGGTGACTGCTGGTCTTCCATAAACAACCTCGCCCGGACTTGTTCCTTGAAGGGTAACTTTCTAGGTGTAATCCCATGGTCATTCATGACCGAAGGGGGTCTTTACCCTTTACTGGTCATATTAGCGGGTAAACATAATCGACTGTTCCCTTCCTGCAAATTTGCAAACAAAACACTTTATGGTATGTTCCAGCTCTTTGCGTTCCGAGTTCAAATTCAGCTCTGAGATCAACTTTTACATGCTTCTCATGGTTAGCAAAAGTAACATACCGGTCATATGCCAGGCGTAAATATAACCGATTCTTCCCTTCCTGCAAAATACACAAACAAAATGCCTTGCAGTATGTTCCGGCTCCTCACAATCCGAGTTCAAATTTGCTGTCTTGCACCTTTACTAAATTATATACTCTTTTACTTGTTTCAGTCATTTGACTGCAGCCATGCTGGAGCACCACCTTTAATCGAGCAACTCGACCCCGGGACTTATTCTTTTGTAAGCCTAGCACTTATTCTATCGGTCTCTTTTGCCGAACCGCTAAGTAACGGGGACATGAACACACCAGCATCGGTTGTCAAGCAACGCTAGGGGGACAAAAACAGACACACAAACACACACACGCATATATATATATACATATATACGACGGGCTTCTTTCAGTTTCCATCTCCCAAATCCACTCACAAGGCTTTGGTCAGCCCGAGGCTATAGTAGAAGGCACTTGCCCAAGGTGCCACGCAGTGGGACTGAACCCGGAACCATGTGGTTGGTAAACAAGCTACTTACCACACGGCCACTCCTGCGCCTATAATTATTTATATAATAAAATTTATTAATTTGATCTTATTTATTCTGTTTTTTTCTGTTCCTTCTTCTCACTGTTGTTATTGTCTTCTCCTCTTCCATCAGATGCAGCTCGCGAAAACAAACTCGGCTTATGTGGTACCTTGCTTATGGCTCTCTCTTTTGTCATTATCCTGTGCACATTACCGTTCTCTCTGTGTCTAGTTATTAAGGTAAACTATGCAAATCTTTCTTGATTGTTTATTTATTGTCTTTTTTTGTTTTCATTTTTTTTATGTTCCTTTTATTATTATTATTATTTTTATTCTTTTACCAGTTTCTTTCATAGACCTGCAGCTTTGGTAGGACACCACGTTCTAGGCTTTTAGGCTATTATTTATAAAAATAGCAGCCAAATATTACTCATATCATGCCCTGCCATCTGAAAAATAAACAAAAACCAGTGCAAAGGGATTCTGTTAGTCTGGGGTTTTATGGCAGTGAGCTGCTGGAATTCTTATTGCACCGGGCAAGATGCTTAGAGGCATTTCGCCCATCGCTACATTCTTGGGTCAAATTCCGCTGAGGTTGAGTTTGCTTGTCCTCTTTTTGGGGTCGGTAAAATCAGTACCAGTTGAGTACTGGGGTTGATTACATTACCTACATCCTCCCCAAAATTGCTGGCCTTGTGTCAAAATTTGATACCAGAAAAAATAAGGTGGGTTGGTCAAACTGGAGTGCTGTTGATCAGGGGTTTTATTCCGGAATCGAACTCGGAATCTTAACCACTACACCATATGACCATGGGCATATAGCATAGGGGTTAAGAGCACGGGCTAAAACCCCAAGATTCCGGGTTCAATCCCAAGCAGTGACCTGAACAACAATAATAATAATAATAATATCGAAAAATACCTTAGGAATGAGATCCCAGGTTTGAAATTTCCCCAAGACACCTGATGAAGGCTGGAGGGTATATCAGCCGAAATGTTATGTTAATAGCAAACAAGATGAGGACAAATATCCATCAAATGTAAATAATGTATATTCTTTTAGTCTTCTACTTGTTTCAGTCATTTGACTGCGGCCATGCTGGAGCATCGCCTTAAGAATTTACAGTTGAATGTATTGACCCTAATATTTTTTAAAGCCTGGTGTTTGTTTTATTGATCTCTTTTGCTGAACTGCTAAGTTATGAGAACATGCACACACACACACATATACAACGGGGTTCTTTCAGTTTCCGTCTACCAAATCCACTCACAAGGCTTTGGTCGGTCTGAGGCTATAGGTGAAGGCAGTTGCTTGAGGTGCCACGCAGTAGGACTGAACCTGGAACCATGTGGTTGGGAAGCCAGCTTCTTACCCACACAGCCACGCTTGGAATGCTTGTGAGTTGGTGTCTCCTCCTCGTCTGGACATCGCGCAATTGCTGTAAGCAAGCGTCACACTTTCACACCACAAGTGGTATCATTTGTTTCATTGCCTTGCAGTTACGATTCTGTTAAAAAAAAACAAACAAAAGGACAAAAAGAACACGGTGGGGTGGAACAGGTGAATAAAATCTTACAGGTGAGATACGGGATGGCTACATGGAGATCCTCTGGGCAAAGGAAATTTTGCCTCATTGTGCGAGCATAGGAAAGTGAACGTTAAAAACTCTGTGTGTGTGTGTGTACGCACGCAGATGTGTGCAAGAGAGAAAGATAGAAAAACAGACTTAAAATTTGTGCGCATGTGTATCTCGGAACAATAATGTCAATGTATTATTCATCTCTAGTCCCAAATACCAAAGCACCCTATTCTAGATGTATTATTTATTTATTGATTTTTTTTTTCTCTTTTTTTTTTTTTTGGTAAATTGCTTCACTTATATTCTTTTATTGATTGGTTTCCCAACCCCAGAACAAGTTTCCTAGAATATAATAATGGTAAAGTTGACATAATCTAGATTATTCCACAGTTGTTGTTGTTGTGTGAGCGAGAGTGAGAGTGTTGCCGAGAAGTTTTTTTTTTTTTTGTTTTTGTTTTTATTTCTTTGGCAAATTAATCTGTATAGATTTTTTTTTTTTATATATTTTGGCAAATATTAAAGGAGGAGGGGCTGGGGAGGTGCGAAAGAAAACAATAATAGTAATAACAACTGAAGAGAAAGTTGGTTTTGTATTCAGTTTTTTGTTGTAGTTAAATTTCATCTTTATTTCTCTTGTTTCACTTCCTTGGTGGTGGTGGTGGTGGCAAGATGTGGCAGGTGGGGTGGGGGTGTTGCAAGATGTGATGATGGTGGTGGTGTTGGCAAGATGTAGTGGTGGGGGTGGGGGTGTTACAAGGTGTGATGACGGTAGTGGTGGGGTAGGGTTGCGTTATGTGATGATGGTGGGGTTGCGAGATGTGATGATGATGGTGGTTGTCGTGGCTGTCATACACAGAGAGAGAAAGAGAGAGAGGCCAAGGCCTAGTGGAGAGGTATAGTGAGAGTGAAGAAATATGGTGGGACTAGAGGGTGGTGGTGGTGGTGATGGAGAGAGAGGGATGCGATGAAGATGAGAGAGAATGCGAAGTGGTGTTGGTGGTGGTAGAGAAAGACAACTGTGGTGATGAAGAGAGAGCGAGAGGGGAGGCTCTGATGGTGATAGTGTCGACTACGATGACAGTGGTGACGGTTCAACTCTTAGTGAATCCACTCATCATTCATATACATTGACAATATGGCCACAGGGGGTGGTGGGAGGGAGGGGGGGAGTTGTTGAACACTTCTTGTACAAAGTATACAACGTAATCAGGTTGATTGATGGAGATATGCCAGAAGGCCTTAATGAATTAAAATTTTCATGTTTAACAAGGAAAAACAAACATCAAGGGTCCCCCTCCCCCTCCACCTAACCTAATTCAGTTTTGTATAAAATCCAATTCCTAATTTCTCAAAGTTATCTCCCCCTTATTTCGAGTGTTTCTAACAATCACCACAAGGGTTTTCTTTTCGTTCTCTTTCTTTAACTAAGAGGTAAATTGCAGGATTTTTTTTTTTTCAGTTTTTTTTTTTTTTGTTTTTATAGCATGCATTGTTTGGTACAGTATCTGAATTATCTAAATTGATGCCAGTAGTTCATTTGAGTTGTTTCCCTTGGCTCTTCTTTTTCTTTCTTTCTTTTTTTTAAGTATAGTTATAGTTTCAGATCAATTGTTTTAGTTGCTCTCATCATCATCATCATCATCATCATTGCTAATGCTATAGACTACTAGCATTGGTTCCAACAATGACCATCACCACTACCACCGTAACCAATCCATACCATTGCTGCTACCACCACCTGTACAAACACTGGTACTGCCACTACTATCATCATCACCATCACCACCACTGCCACCTGCTACAACCATTACTGCAGCAACCACCCCCCACCACTGCTACCATCACCACAACTGTCACTGCTACCCCCTCTACTACCATCATCTCAACCACCACCACCAGCATCATCATCATCATCATCGTTACTACGAACAACCTGATAAACGGTCATGCCACTTCCACACCACCACCACCACCACCTCAGCATCATCATCATCACCATGACTACCAGTACTGTTACCATGACGTTAGCAACTGCCATGGGAACAAATGAACTATAGAAATCAATTAAACTGATCTATCGTAATTTGGTTTGTGTGTGTGTGTTTCTGTCCCAGAGGGAATCATCATCATTCACAACTGTTAGATTATCTCATTGGTGTTGTTGTTATTGTTGTAGTTGTTATTATTATTGTTTTTATTATTATTATTATTATTATTATTGGAATATATAATCTGAATAGTGTTATGTTACATTGGTTAATCTTTTGTTGCCAAGCTTTGTGAACTTTTTGTTTTTGTTATTATTATTATTATTATTATTATTAATATCATCGTCATTATTATCATTATTAATTATTTATTATTTATTTATTTATTATATTATTTCTATGCGGAAAGCTTTGTCCACATTTTTTTTTCTCTGTTTTTCTTTTCTCTTTTGTTTTTTTTTTTCTCTTCTTTGTCTTTTTCCTATTTTTTTTCTTCTTTTTTATCTACGAAGTTCATCTGGTTGAAATAAAAGAGTATTTGATAAATGTCAGTCCCCCCCTCCCCCCGTACCCACCAGATAGATGTTGCTGGATTGTTTGTGTGTGTTTGTTTTTGGTTTTTGAATCTATTGTTTTTAGGTCTGGTCTCTCCTCTTTACTTCTCTCTCTAGTTCTTTCCTGTTTTATTATTATTTTTTTTTTTCAGTTTACATACCCTATGTTAAATTTTTTTGCTAGTATCTGTCCTTATAATTCATTATTATTATTGTCATTATCATTGAGGTGGGGAGCTGGCGGGATTTTTAGCATGGCAGACAAATTGCTTAATGGTATCTTGTTTGCCCGAGTTCAAATTCCGCTGAGGTCAACTTTGCCTTTCATTCTCTCAGGGTCGATAAAATAAGTGCCAGTTGAGCACTGGGGTCAATGTAATCAATTAGTATTTCATAAAAATTTCTTGAAATACTAAAGAGTAAATTTATTCAATCAAATCACCATTGGCTTTAACCGTGGCCTCCAGATGACTTTGCAATCTCCTGCAACTCTTCCAGACTATCTCCTTGTTAAAGTTGGTCAATACTGCCATAATCCTTGCCTTCAGTTCATCTTTGGTGTTACAAGGAATTTTGTTGCTCTCTCACTCAACTGTGCCCCACACATAATAACCAAAGGGATTGCAGTCTGAGGAGTTAGGCAGCCAGATGTTAGGGGTGATGTGGTTGCAGAATTTGTCTGATAGCCATAACTGGGTTCTCCTGCTTGTGTGGCATGATGCAGAGCCCTGTTGCCAGACATAAGATGTCCCATCAGCCAACCTCTTAACTACCTCTTCCAGGCACTTGATGTAGGTCTGCATATTGAGTGTGAGGCTGTGTGGGAAGATGAATGGAGGCATAACATCGCCATCACTAGTGATCACTCCAAACACCATGATGTTGACTGGATGTTTGATTTTTATCATTCTCGGTACATGTTTTGGGGACACGGCAAGTCGATGGTTGTTCTGTGTGTTCACCATCGGATCCTGGCAGAAATTTTTTTTGTTTGAGAAAAACCAAAGCATGTTCGGTTGGAGGGGATGATTGAGTTTATCCAAAAGATTCGTATGGTGTCTTTCCTCTTGATAGCTTGAGATAAAAATTGGCCCTTTCTCATCTTGTATGTGGAATAACAAATGTCTTCACATACTACCTACCTGATAAGAAACTCAGACACTCCCATATCCCTGGTGATGGACCTGATTGATTTGGAGGAATCATTGTCAATCATGGCCTGGATCTCACTAACACATTCAGGAGTTCTTTTCTTATCAGAACGATCAGAATGAGTTTTCCAAGCTGCCATACCTTCATAATCACCATTAGACTCGTCCAACTCTTTCCAAATCCTCTGCACTGTCATCAGATTGACACCCAAATACCCTGAAATGTCAGTATTAGTGCTTCTGGCATGAAAACCAAGCAGTACAGCATGTTGTTTCCAAATCTCTGGTAGAGTGAATTGCGTCATGGTGCTTTCTCACAGATGGTGCCCAACTGACCCTACTATACTGTGTAGTTGACAAAATCAAAAACAAACAATGCGCATGTGCGAAATTAAA
Source organism: Octopus sinensis (assembly GCF_006345805.1). Classification (NCBI taxonomy): domain Eukaryota; kingdom Metazoa; phylum Mollusca; class Cephalopoda; order Octopoda; family Octopodidae; genus Octopus; species Octopus sinensis. Next base: position 24,686,613 of record NC_043018.1, read on the forward strand.
AATATAAAATCGCAATAATTTATCCATCGCACCCTGTATGTATGTATGTATGTGTGTGTGTGTGTGTAATACATACACACACACACACACACACACACACACCACACACACACACACACACAACAGGCTTCATTCAGTTTCTGTCTACCTAATCCACTCACAAGGCTTTGGTCGGCCTGAGGCTGAAGTAGAAGACACTTGTCCAAGGTGTCACACAGAGGGACTGAACCCAGGACCTTGTGGTTGGGAAGCAAACTTCTTACCACACAGCTACACCTGTTGTGGTCTCCTCGTTGTCTGACTATGTATTATAATTAGGTGAGAAATGCATGTTTGCCTTCTTCGCATCTTCTTAAATTTTGTGTGTCATCCGTGTATGTGTCGATGAGGAATTTCAAGCTCTCAGTGTGTGTGTGTCTCTATCTACTTGTCTCTCTCTCTGTCTCTGATCTGTGGAATGTTACTACTTGGTTCTGCCCGAGAGAGATTTAATATATTCTTGAAAAGATGCCATTATGTCAGCAACCGATATTTTACGAAGATTTTTGAATTTGCAGCCTGCTTACTTGGGGAAGAGAAAGATACATGAGAGATATCGGATGACATTTTTCACACATTTTATTATAAAGTTATCTTTCTCTCTAGTACAAAATCCATCCCACCCACCCCAGTATTACTTAACCTCCTTGAGAACCATGGGAGAATGAGGAGGAGGTAGAGAAGTTTTGGAGGGTGCAGCACGGTGTTTTTATATTTATTTTTGTTTGTTTTTTTCTTTAATATATTTTTTCTTCTTCTTAACTCAGTCTCTGTTTTCCCTTGCTTCTTCAAACATGCTGTTGGCAGATGTTAAGTCTGTGGTTCTTAATTTTTCTATGGCTTTGTGGTGCACTGGAAAATAAGTAAATAAAAATAAAGTTACGGGTGCATTTTGCATGCAAAGTTTTAAAAAATCACTTCTTCGGTATTGCACTTAGAAAAAAAAAAAAAGAATGTTTTAAACTTTTTATTGGTGTGGTGGTGGCCGTAATGTCAATTTCCTTTGCTGTGGGCAGAAGGCTTTGAGGTGAATAGTGTCATCGCACAGGTAACATCTTGGCCTTCTGCCCTCAACAGCCACATGAAGCTCTGTGACATCTGGTTGGTTTATGTAGTCCATGATTGCTTTAATGCTTGGTTGATCGGCCTGTATTAACTTCATACCTTGTCCTAACTAGTTCTGCTTCTAATGCACTGAGTTTGTTTTACTTAATTTTGAAAATTTGTAAGAATTTAGTAAAATAACTTTCTTGTTATCAAATATCATGTGTAGAGCATGAATCAGTATGAAATTATGGTGGAAGGTTTTAATTTAGGTCATTTTAAAACAGGAAGTTTTTATCATAGAACCAGGTGTGGTTTGAGGCAGGTTGGAATCAAAGCTAAACATTTAGAAAATATTTACTTTACTTTACTCTTTTACTTGTTTCAGTCATTTGACTGCAGCCATGCTGGAGCACCACCTTTAGTTGAGCAAATCGACCCTGGGACTTATTCTTTGTAAGCCTAGTACTTATTCTATTGGTCTCTTTTGTCGAACTGCTAAGTGACAGGGACATAAACACACCAGCATCGGTTGTCAAGCAATGCTAGGGGGACAAACACAGACACACGAACATACACACACATATATACATATATAGGACGGGCTTCTTTCAGTTTCCATCTACCAAATCCACTCACAAGGCTTTGGTCGGCCCAAGGCTATAGTAGAAGACACTTGCCCAAGGTGGTATGCAGTGGGACTGAACCCGGAACCATGTGGTTGGTTAGCAAGCTACTTACCACACAGCCACTCCTGCACCTATTTCTTAAATGTTTAATTATTAACTCTTTAGCATTGAAACCAGCCATATCTGGCTCAAATATTCTTCTTGTTGTATGTTCAAACTGGCCAGATCCAGCCTCTCACACCTACCCTATATTGTCTTTCTAAACATAAATGGTCACATCTGAAAGCTACTAGATAATTCATGAGTGATTCAAAATAATGTGAATAAATAAGCATTACATTTGACAGAATAATTTCAATGCTGAATGGTAATCATGCTAATTATGTATAAATATAATTAAGAAAATGTTTATGAGGGGGCTTCAGCAATCTGTAGCACAACTAGATATGCATGTAGTACACAATTTGAGAAGCATTGTGTTAAGTACTTGTTAGTCCTTTAACTCCGTGTAGAGCATAGGACACCTTCAAGAGATGTATTGAGTTCTACACCTGGTTATTACAATGCCTAAGTGAAGTATATATATATATATATATATATATATATATATATATATAAACATTTGCATAAATATTTATGTGCACATGTATGTCTGTGTGTGTGTGTGTATGTGTGTTTATATATGTGTACGTGTTTATATTTGTGTTTATACATGTGTGCATGTTGTGTGTGTGTGTGTATGTATATGATATATATATATATATATATATATATATATATATATACACACATGCACACATATATACACCTACATACATGTGTGAGTGTATCTGTATGCATAGGCCTGTCTGAGTGAGTGACTTCGTCTTTCCCTCGCATCCACTGGTTTGTAAAGAATGGCTTTCTGACTCTATTGTTTGCGCTAAGAAGTCCATCACCACCACCACCACCACCACCGCTACAGCCACCACATCTCTGGGCTTCTTGACATGTCCTGACATGTTGCTCAGTCTTTGTTAGGCGAAACGGTGCATTAGTATGACCAAGCATGAAGCTGCTCCTGGCGTATGAATGAGGTTTGAAACGGTGACCGTGTGTCTGCATAAAATCCCTCTGGTCTGTTTGTTGTTTGATATTCCATGGGGATTGTTGCTTGCACTTGGAAGTAAGTGGTGTGTGTGTGTGTGTAGGAAGGGGATCAGCCATATGAAGGGCATCTGGTCGTAGAAAACTCTGCTACCGTGTACTCTCACCTACCTCAAGGATGTTGAAACAGTAGTGGTGGTGGTGGTGGTCAAGAGGAGGAGGAGGTGCAGTGGTGATGATGAAGAGGAGGGGTGTGGAAGTGATGAGGAGGAGGAGGAGATGTGGCAGTGATGATGAAGTGGAGGAAGGTGGTTGGTGATGATGAAGAGGAGAGGTGTGGTGGTGGTGATGAGGACGGAAGGATGGAGATGCTGATGATGAGGAGGGGGAGGAGTGACAGTGGAGAGGAAGGAAAGGATGAGGAAGAGAATGAGGAGGATGGTGATTGTGTGTGCTTTCTGTACATGGGCTTGTTTACTAGTGTTGCGTTATGTGTTTCATGAGTCAAAAACTGTACCTTAGCTATTTCTATCCATTTCTAATATGTATTGATTGCTAAAATAATGCCAGTGTGATATTTGATGCAACGAGGTCATGTGATTGACTAAAACCCTTCAAAGTCGAGCTTAGCAGAGCTGCAGTTCAGTGATTGGAACTGGCCACAGAATCAGTGTATGTGTGTGTTTATACCTGTGTTTGTCCATTTGGATTTACAAATATGTAAAAAGTACACAGGTGTGGCATAGGTGCAAGTTTGGCTGTGTGGTAAGAAGCTTGCTTCCCAACCACATGGTTCCAGGTTCAGTCCCACTGTGTAGCACCTTGGACAAGTGTCTTCTACTATAGCCTTGAGTCGACCAAAGCCTTGCAATGGATTTGGTAGAGGGAAACTGAAAGAAGCCCATCATGTGCATGCGTGCTTGTGTGTGTGTGTGGTGTGTGTAGGAAGGGGATCAGCCATATGAAGGGCATCTGGTCGTAGAAAACTCTGCTACCGTGTACTCTCACCTACCTCAAGGATGTTGAAACAGTAGTGGTGGTGGTGGTGGTCAAGAGGAGGAGGAGGTGCAGTGGTGATGATGAAGAGGAGGGGTGTGGAAGTGATGAGGAGGAGGAGGAGATGTGGCAGTGATGATGAAGTGGAGGAAGGTGGTTGGTGATGATGAAGAGGAGGGGTGTGGAAGTGATGAGGAGGAGGAGGAGATGTGGCAGTGATGATGAAGTGGAGGAAGGTGGTTGGTGATGATGAAGAGGAGGGGTGTGGAAGTGATGAGGAGGAGGAGGAGATGTGGCAGTGATGATGAAGTGGAGGAAGGTGGTTGGTGATGATGAAGAGGAGGGGTGTGGAAGTGATGAGGAGGAGGAGGAGATGTGGCAGTGATGATGAAGTGGAGGAAGGTGGTTGGTGATGATGAAGAGGAGAGGTGTGGTGGTGGTGATGAGGACGGAAGGATGGAGATGCTGATGATGAGGAGGGGGAGGAGTGACAGTGGAGAGGAAGGAAAGGATGAGGAAGAGAATGAGGAGGATGGTGATTGTGTGTGCTTTCTGTACATGGGCTTGTTTACTAGTGTTGCGTTATGTGTTTCATGAGTCAAAAACTGTACCTTAGCTATTTCTATCCATTTCTAATATGTATTGATTGCTAAAATAATGCCAGTGTGATATTTGATGCAACGAGGTCATGTGATTGACTAAAACCCTTCAAAGTCGAGCTTAGCAGAGCTGCAGTTCAGTGATTGGAACTGGCCACAGAATCAGTGTATGTGTGTGTTTATACCTGTGTTTGTCCATTTGGATTTACAAATATGTAAAAAGTACACAGGTGTGGCATAGGTGCAAGTTTGGCTGTGTGGTAAGAAGCTTGCTTCCCAACCACATGGTTCCAGGTTCAGTCCCACTGTGTAGCACCTTGGACAAGTGTCTTCTACTATAGCCTTGAGTCGACCAAAGCCTTGCAATGGATTTGGTAGAGGGAAACTGAAAGAAGCCCATCATGTGCATGCGTGCTTGTGTGTGTGTGTGTATGTATATTTGATTAATGAGGGAGAACATGCTTTACCAAAGTGTATACCATACATATATATAATTATGTATATCTGTGTGTGTCTGTATTTGTCCTCCACCACCAGGCTTGGCAACTAGTGTGTTTATGTCCCTGTAACTTAGCAGTTCGGTGAAAGGGACCGATGGAATAAGTGCCAGTACTGGGGTCAATACATTTGACTAAAAATTCTTGAATGCAGTGCCCCAGCATGGCCACAGTCTAATGACTGAAACAAGTAAACGAGAATATAATACATTTAGTAGAGTATATTCATTTAGTTAAAGCAGAGCTTTCATTCTGTCCCATTTTATTCAGTTCCCCTTTCTAGCTCGTTCTTCAAAGTAACTGCAAGAAGTCCCTTGAAAGAACGTGATTGAAATAGGGAACTTGGAGTAGGGATTGAGTGAACTCTCAGCATTATATACCGTCATCATTATCAGCCATCATCATCACCATCATCACTGTTGTACTGTCCACTTTTCCATTTTTCCTCATGTGTCACACAATGGCCCAGTGGTTAGGGCAGCGGACTCGCAGTCATAGGATCGCGGCTTCGATTCCCAGACCGGGCGTTGTGAGTGTTTATTGAGCGAAAACACCTAAAAAGCTTCACGAGGCTCCGGCAGGGGATGGTGGTGATCCCTGCTGTACTCTTTCACCACAACTTTCTCTCACTCTTACTTCCTGTTTTTGTTGTACCTGTATTTCAAGGGGCCGGCCTTGTCACTCTCTGTGTCATGCTGAATATCCCCGAGAACTACGTTAAGGGTGCACGTGTCTGTGGAGTGCTCAGCCACTTACACGTTAATTTCATGAGCAGGCTGTTCCGTTGATTCGGATCAGCCGGAACCCTCATCGTCGTAACCGACGGAGTGCTTCCATCCATTGAGGCAAATATTTTGTCTCGATTCCTTTCTTGTCGTCAACTTTCACCTGTTTCCCAAGCAAGGTAACATTCCCCCCTCCCCTGACCAGACATGTTTTCATGGAAGATTGGAAGTGAATGACACCCCCCCCTCACATGTATATGACTGTGACGTTAGTTTTGCAGTGATGTAGACAGGGAAACACAAACATGCATAAAAACACCAATGCACATGAACTTTTTTGCATGCGGAGATTCTGAGTGACAATGTAACCTTCATTTCATTAAAGGTAATCTTTAGCCTGATGATTACCTATGTTTAGCATTGCTCATTGCATAACTATTACATCATGAAGTTCAGCTAGCTAAGAAACATGTAGCGTGCATTTTACCTGTTCAGCTTCCTCATCTGGATATATATATATATTATATATATATATCATCATCATTTAACATCCGCTTTCTGTGCTAGCACGGGTTATATCTCTCTCTCTATATAAACGGCAGTTTGTCTGTCAGGTTGTACCCTCACCCTGACCACGGCTTTCAACCGATTCTGATGAAACTTGACACACACATAGCCCAATGTCATAATTCAAAACTAACGCAGCGAAAATTTTGAAAAGTTCCCCCAGTTCTGAAAAAATCGATAAATTCGACATGGGGTCGAGAATCTAAGCTTTTTATATGCAACACATTTTCTGGACTGTACGTGGGCTGTTCACGCGTTGGGAGGCGCAATGATGTTTTCATGTTTTCGCCCAAAGGGACAGCTAGGAACATCGTATACACAGAAGTATTTGAGTGAAGAGAAGACATTGCAACCTACACATGCGCCTTCGTTCCCTAGAGGGAAAGGACTAGATTGGGATTAGTCGTTGCCTACTAGGGGCTCTTACATACCCGGGCTATGCTGCTAGTATATAATATTGTGTGTGTTTAAGAAACATATGTAGTGTGAATGTTACCTGTTCAGCTCCCGCAATTTGGAGACATATATTATATGTATGTGTGTGTGTATTTAAAAACATGTAGTGTGCATTTTACCTGTTCAACTCCCTCAATTTGGAAATATATATATATTGCGTTTGTGTGTATTTACATAAAAACGAATTTTTATGAATGTAGAGTACCCAACATATGGTGTGAAATATATATTTTGATACAATCAGAGGATAGATTAATGCATTGTTACTAATAGTTTCATGTCTAAGTAACTAAACAACACAGACTTTGGATGATATATGACTCACCTTTCACAAAAGATTATCTTTACAAATATATAGAAGTGTATACATGATTTCTGGTGTCTTAACTATGAAGTGTTACAAGGTCTTTCGTTTGTTTGAATTAGTGGAAGATTGCTGGTTTTTTTATTATCTGAAGATTGCATTGCTTATCAACTCTGGTATGAAACTATTAGTAACAAAGTATTACTATATTTATTTACTATGACAAGATCTTTCTTGCTATCTCCTTCTCTCTACTTGTGTGTGTGTATGTATGTATGTGTGTGTGTGAATATATGTGTGTGTGTGTGTGTGTGGTGTGTGTGTATATATATATATATATATGTGTGTATATATGTATGTATGTATATATATGTGTGTGTGTGTGTGTGTGTGTGTGTATGTGTGTATGTATGTATGTATGTATGTATGTATGTATTAATTATAAATAAGTAACAAAGATGTACATGTGTCAATTCATTACGGAATATTAGGTACAAACACTTCTACATGGATTCTTGATATTCAACATTCAAATAATATTGTTGAAGTGTGCAGACTATACTGAACTAGCAAGGTGCCTCAATTTAAGTACCTAATTCAACTGAATCTTGCCAGTGCTGCCTGACTGGCTCCCCATGCCAGTGACATGTAAAAAGCACCATCTGAACATGGTCGTTGCCGCCCCCTGCCTCAACTGGCTCCTGTGCTGTGGTGCATAAAAAGCACCATCCGAATGTGGCCAATGCCAGTGCCACCTGACTGGCTTCTGTACCAGTGGCACTTAAAAAGCACCCACTACACTCTCAGAGTGGTTAGCGTTAGGAAGAGCATCCAGCTGTAGAAACGTTGCCAGATCAGATTGGAGCCTGGTGCAGCCTCCTGGCTTGCCAGTCCCCGGTCAAACCGTCCAACCCATACCAGCATGGAAAACAGGTGTTAAACGATGATGTTATGTATACACACACACACACACACACATACATGCATATACATTCACACAAAAAGGCTACTGGAAAGTTCCTCGCTTTGCGTAAAACAAAATTCAGGAGAATCAGTTAATTATGATTTTATTCAACATATTCATTCCCCTCTTGGATTCACACACTTACTGCAGTAGTCCTTCAGTTTTTCTGGGACCTATAAAAGAACTTGGAAGGTTGGACCTCCAACCAGGCCTTTCGCTACACCCTTAAAGCCAGGACCTTTTCAGCACCCCACCTCTTATATGTATAGGGAAGTCCTTAAGCAAGAACTGATCACTCAATGCTCATGCTCCATCTGGCAAAAATGAATGCTAGGGTACTTTGAAGTTTTGCATATTCGACAAATGTATGATCACACACACGCACACACACACACACACACATGCACACACACACATACACACACCTCACCACACACAGATGTGTGTGTGTCTAGAAGCAGGTGAATGTGTAAACGTCATGATGACCTTATAAATTAAGCATTTGAAGATGGTTTCTTTATTTACTACTACCACCACCATAACCACCTCTGTTCTCATGACCATGACCACCACCACTGACATCTAAGATTCCTTTACTTTCAGGTTGTCCAGGAATACGAGAGGGCTGTAATCTTTCGACTTGGAAGACTATTGTCTGGAGGAGCAAAGGGACCAGGTATGTACTTTCACATCTCTTTGTCCAATTTTCCTGCTTCCTTACACTCACTGAATTGCTTCAATCTCTCCGTCTGTCACTGTCCATTTCGCCACATCTGTCTTTGTGTTTGTCTGTCCACCTCGTCACCTGTAACCTTTGTATTTCTCCGTCTACTTCTTTGCTTCTGTCAGCTGACCACTAGATTTGGAATTTAAGATTAAACCATGCAACTTTATTGTAGACTAATTTTGTTTGTGTTTGATATTTTGGATAATTATAAAACCTATTCTCTTTTGATTGGTCGGACTATAACAAACACAACAAAAACAGTAAAAAGAATATAGAGGGACCAGTGTTTCTTTATATGGAACACTGGTTCCATATGGTGTTCCATAGGTTTTGGAGTCACAATATTGTATAAGGAACCATATATTTTATGATATTCCTTATTAGGCACTGGCTTGGCTGTGTGGTAAGAGGCTTGCTTCCTAACCACGTGGTTCTAGGTTCAGTCCCACTGCATGACACCTTGGTGAGCTGGCTGAATAGTTAGCACGCCGGGCAAAATGCTTAGCAGTATTTTGTCTGCCGCTACGTTCTGAGTTCAAATTACGCCAAGGTTGACTTTGCCTTTCATCCTTTCGGGGTCAATTAAATAAGTACCAGTTACACACTGGGGTCGATATAATCGGCTTAATCTGTTTGTCTGTCCTTGTTTGTCCTCTCTGTGTTTAGCCCCTTGTGGGTAGTAAGGAAATACACCTTGGGTAGTGTCTTTTACTATAGCCTCAGACTGACCAAATACTTGTAAGTGGATTTGGTAGATGGAAACTAAAAGAAGCGCAATGTATGTGTGTGTGTCAGTGTTTATATCCCTGTAACTTAGCGGTTCAGCAAAAGAGACTGAGAGAATAAGTACCAGGCTTAACAAAAAAGGACAAACTAAGTAGTGGGGTTGATTCATTCTTCCAAAATTTCTTCAAGGTGGTGCTCCAGCATGGCCACACTCCAATGACTGAAACTAGTAAAAGATAAAAGCTATAATGTTCCTGACAACCTGGAACCCTGTGCTTCCCAACCATCTGGTGTAGCACCTTGGACAAGTATCTTTACTATAGCTTCGGGCCAATCAAATCCTTATGAGTGGATTGCATGTCTTTGTGTCTATGTTTGCCCTCCACCACTGCTTGACAGCCAGTGTTGGTATGTTTACATTCCTGTGAAGATTTATTTCAATTTTAATAAACAGTATATTACTCTACCTTTGGTATTTGAGTACTAATTTACCCACCTTGTTTCACATTTTTGTGCTTACTTATGTGTGCGCACACACACACACACACATAGGTGTGTGTGTGTATCTCTCTCTATATAAACGGCAGTTTGTCTGTGCATGTTTCTGTGTGTCTGTTTGCTTGTACCCTCACCCTGACCATGCCTTTCAACCGATTCTGATGAAACTTGACACACACATAGCCCAATGTCATAATTCAAAACTAACGCAGCGAAAATTTTGAAAAGTTCCCCCAGTTCTGAAAAAAATCGATAAATTCGACATGGGGTCGAGAATCAGGAACACAAACCACAAACTGTGTAGGGGACGCAACTCCACCTTTTTTAACTACCAAAAAAAAATTTACCATAATTTTTTCCATTTTTTTGCTGTTTTTTGGCTATAACTCTCTAAAAATGCTTTATAGTTATTTCCCTTACAAACCGATGAGCAACGCCGGGCGATACTGCTAGTATATATATATATATATAAAATAAATAATATATATATATATATATTATATATTATATACAATACATATATAAACCGTGCATCTATTATATATATATATATAATATAATAAAATATATATATATATATATATATATATATATATATACATACATATATAAACACGTGCATCTATATATATATATATATATATTATATACACACACACACCACACACACACCACATATACATAAACAGACATACATATATACACACACGCACATATATATATATGTTTTTGTTTGTTACAGGGTTGTTTTGCATCATACCATGTATTGATTCCTATAGCAAAGTTGATATGAGGACTGTCTCTTTTGATGTGCCGCCCCAGGAGGTATGTAACTCTGGCTTCCTTTGATCCTCATTACCCTTTCTCATCTTTAAATCAATGCCTGCGCCATAGATATTTCTACTGGAACCTAATTTGTAAATAACAGTTTGCTTGGAAATCTGACTAAAATTGTACTCTGCAAAGAGAGAAGGGGTTATTTAGCTTAAGGTCAGACCTAATTGGGCAGTTCTTTAATCAGAGACATCAGTGAAAGCCTGTGGCTCAGGGGTTTGGGCATTTTGTTCACAATCATAAGATTAGGAGTTCCCAGCTGTGCATTGAGTTCTTGAGCAAGACATTCTATTTCATGTTGCTCCAGTCCACTCAGCTCGCAAAACTGAGTCGTACCAGTAATTCAAAGGGTGCTGGCCTTGTCACATTCTATGTCACGCTGAACCTCCCTGAGACTATGTTATGGGTACATGTGTCTGTGGAGCGCTCAGCCACTTGCATATTAATTTCACGAGCAGGCTGTTCTGTTGACTGGATCAATTTGGACACATAAAGGTCTTGACAGAGATGTATTTATTTAGGAATATCTATGCTCCCAGTCCATGGTACATTTTGGAGGACTGTAACCTCCTACATAGTACAGAGTTTCCAGTTAGATGTACTCCTTCTATGGTACTTCTTTACAGCTAAGCTTACTATATCTATCTGTTGTACCTGTTTGCATCTATAAGTACTGTACCACCATACACAGTACCTAATTACACTTATGACTTCTGTACTTCTCTATGGCACCTAGTGTTGTATAGTACTGTACTTCTCTGAGGTACCTAGTTATAACTAGGAGTATTGTAGCTTTGGTACTTAGTTACTATACTTATTTCTCTGGTACCTAGTTACAACCAGAAGTACTGTTCTTTGTGATACCTAGTTGCAAGGAGTACCATACTGACTCTCTCTGGTACCTAGTTACACCTCTGTACCTCCCATATGGTACCTAGTTGCAGCTAGGAGTACTGTACATCTTCAGAGTACCTATTTATTGTGAGCGTTGTGCCTTCCACATGAAACCCATTTATATCAGCCAAGGGTTTTTATATTTCTCATCATCATCATCACCAATTAACATCTAAACAAGAGCCCTGTAAACCCTAACAGCCCCTAATCTCTTTGTTTTTATTTATTTCTTCCCTTTTTCTTTCAGGTACTCACCAAAGACTCAGTGACTGTAGCAGTGGATGCAGTTGTGTACTTCAGAGTCCAGAATGCCACGATGTCCATTGCCAATGTAGAGGATGCGAATCGGTCAACTCGGCTCCTGGCACAGACCACTTTGAGAAATACTCTTGGAACAAAGAACCTCAGTGAGATTTTGTCCGACAGAGAAACGATCAGTCATTTGATGCAGGTCATTTCAACGAACCTTCCTAATTTCTCTCTCTCTCTCTCTCCTCTCTCTCCTCTCTCTCTCTCTCTCTCTCTCTCTCTCTCTCTCTCTCTCTCTCTCTCTCTCTCTCCCTATCTATCTATCTATTTGTCTGTCTCTTCCTTCCTCACTCTCTCTCTTTATGTCTATCTATTTGCTTCTCATTGTCTCTCTTTTTGTCAATGTCTCTCTCTGTTTGTTTTTGTCTCTCTGTCTCTTTTTATCCCACTTTGTCTCTCTCTCTTTCTCTCCATGCCTATTTCTATTAATCTGTCTCTTCCTTCCTTTCTCTCTCTCTCTCCCTATTTCTATTAATCAGTCTTTTCTTTCACCACCTCTCTCTCTCTCTCTGGTTGTACTAAGGTCTCTCTCTCTTTGTGTGTAAAGTCCCTCTCTCTCACTTTTTTTGTATAAGGTCTCTCTCTCTCACACACACTGCATCTCTATTTTTGTACACCTGTCTGTCTGTCCTTCCTAGAAAACCTGCATACATCTGACTTTACATTAAATTTCTACTTTAGATGTTTACATGTATATATGTATCCTCTACACTCACACATACACATATACATACACCTCTAAATGATGCTAATTATCTTTGTTCTGTTATCGTTACTCAGAGTTCCCTTGATGAAGCCACAGATCCATGGGGAGTACGAGTTGAAAGGGTTGAGGTGTAAGTAGACATTGCGAACTTTTTTGTTTGTGTTTACACATTGTTTACACATTGTTTATACAGTGTTTGTGTTTACACATTGTTTATACAGTGTTTGTTTGTGTTTATACAGTTTTTGTTTGTGTTTACACATTGTTTATACAGAGCTGGGGTTTTTTTATGCAATACTGGTTTGTGTTTAATATGGCGAGTTGGCAGAAATGTTAGCATGCCGGGCGAAATGCTTAGCGGTATTTCTTCTGCTGTTATGTTCTGAGTTCAAATTCCGCCGAGGTCGACTTTGCCTTTCATCCTTTCGGGGTCGATTTAATAGAGTACCAGTTACGCACAGGGGTCGATATAATCGACTTAATCTGTTTGTCTGTCCTTGTTTGTCCCCTCTGTGTGTAGCCCCTGGTGGGCGGTAAAGAAATAAGAAAAATAGCCCCTTGTGGGCAGTAAAGAAATGTTAGCATGCCGAGCAAAATGCTTAGCGGTATTTCATCTGTCTTTACGTTCTGAGTTCAAATTCCGCTGAGGTCGACCTTTGCCTTTCATCCTTTTTGGGGATCTATAAATTAAGTACCAGTTGTGTACTGGGGTTGATCTAATCGACTGGCTCCGCTTCCCAAGAAGTTCAGGCCTTGTGCCTAGAGTAGAAAAGAATATTGGTTTGTGTTTGCACATTTGCACATTGTTATTTACACGTTGTGTTGTTTACTCTGTTTACATATGAGTATGTAAAGTATGAAGTTTCTCGGAATGGTTATGTTTAATAAAGAATAGTTCTAACATCATCTACTTTGAAATAGTCCCCTTGTGCGAGCAATACCCTGTACCCAGCGTTCCTGCCACTTTTGGCATCCAACCTGAAAGTCGTTTTCTATAAGTGAGTTGAGGACCTCGAGTGATTCAAAAACTTGAAATGGTAACCTTTGACCTGCATTTGCATCTCAGGGAAGAGATGGACGTCCACAGGCATCCACACTGCCTCATGAAGGTCACAGCTAGCTCTCACTGCACATGCAACCATGTGCTGCCATCTGTTGGCATGCTACAGAGTTAGTCCAGAAACTTTTTTAGACTACCTTGTATCAAGTTTACACACTAGCAGCTTTACACATTAGTGTGTTCTATTTACGTGTAAACTTGATACATGTACACATCTGTATGTTGTGTTCACACTCTTCCCCTCAAATATATAGCTTTATACCTGCGTATGTTATATTATGTTGTTGTTATTTATGTTGTTTGTTGGAATAACAAACTCTAAATTGTTGTTTGTCCTACAGTAAAGACGTCCGCTTACCTGTACAGCTACAAAGAGCTATGGCAGCTGAAGCTGAGGCCACTCGTGAGGCAAGAGCGAAGGTAAGTGTCATCATCATTACTTACTCAACTCTGTGTGTGTGTGTGTGTGTGTGTGTGTGTGTGTGTGTGTGACATAGAAGACGGATGTTAAACAACAACGAGGATGGATTGGAATTGAGTTAGCACATAAAAAGCACCATCAGAACATGCCGATGCCAGTGCCACCTGACTTGCTCCTGTGCCAGTGGCGCGTAAAAAGCACCCACTACACTCTCGGAGTGGTTGGCGTTAGGAAGGGCATCCATCTGTAGAAACGTTGTCAGATCAAATTGGAGCCTGGTGCGGCCTCCTGGCTTGTCAGTCTCCAGTCAAACTGTCCAACCCATGCCAGCATGGAAAATGGATGTTAAACGATGATGATGTGTTATGATAGGATATTTATTTAAGATATATATCACCCAGTGTACTGATATTTAGGTATAGGCGTGGCTGTGTGGTTTGAAGCTTGCTTCCCACCCACATGGCTTCCGGGTTCAGTCCCACTGCATGGCACCTTGGGTAAGTGTCTTCTACTATTGCCATGGGCCAACCAAAGCCTTGTGAGTGGATTTGGTAGATGGAAACTGAAAGAGGCCCTTCATATATACATATATGTGTGTGTGTATGTATATATTTGTGTGCCAGTGTTTATCCCCCCACCACCACCACCATCACATGACAACCGATGTTGGTGTGTTTACACCCCTGTAACATAGCAGTTTGATAAAGGACACTGATGTGACAATTATTCGGTTGCAATATCTTCAGTCATCAAGGCAATGCCTGTGCAGGTTTCTGCCCCGACATCTGAAACTCAGAGTTTTATTATGGTAAGCGAATGATTGTCACATATTAAATTACAAATAAATTCCTCTATTGACACAATATCGAGGTCGCCTTCATACTTTTGTTGTCTTACCATTACTTTTAATAATTGTGTGGCACTTTGGGTAGGTGTCTTCCACTATAGCCCCGAGCCGACCGGAGCTTTGTGATTGAATTCGGTAGGTGGAAGTTACTGCCATGTGTGTATATGTGCGTATAGGTACTTGTGCCTCTCCGAAAGAGAGAGAGGGATTAATGTCTATATTTTATGGTTTTTGTAGATATAAAAATAAATAATTAATATACCATTTTGCCATTGTTAACTTGTGTGTATGTCTGTGTTTGTCACCCTAACATCGCTTGACATCCGATACTGGTATGTTTACGTCTCCATAACTTAGCAGTTCAGCAAAAAGTGACCAATAGAATAAGTATTAGGCTTACAAAGAATAAGTCCTGGGGTCAATTTGCTCGACTAAAAGGTGGTGCTCTACTTTTTAGTCTGAAACAAGTGAAAGAATAAAAGAATATATATATATATACATAGCTGTCATCATCATCATCGTTTAACGTCCGTTCTCCATGCTAGCATGGGTTGGACAGTTCGACCGGGGATCTGGGAAGCCAGAAGGCTGCATCAGGCTCCGGTCTTATCTGGCAATGTTTCTACAGCTGGATGCCCTTCCTAACACCAACCACTCCGTGAGTGTAGTGGGTGCTTTTTACGTGCCACCTGCACTGGTGCCAGGCGAGGCTGGCATCGGCCACGGTCGGATTGGTGCATTTTACATGCCACCGGCACGGAAGCCAGTCGAGGCGGCACTGGCTTCTGCCACGATTCGGATGGTGCTTTTTACGTGCCACCGACACGGAAGCTAGTGTGTATGTATTATCCTGGATCAGTCTATTACTCTCTTTCTCTCTCTCTCTCTCTCTCTCTCTCTCCCTCTCCCTCTCCCTCTCTCTCTCTCTCTCTCTATTTCATGTTCTATTCACTGTTAATGTTCTTCTCTCCATCTTCCTCAGGTGATTGCTGCTGAAGGTGAACAGAGGGCCTCTCGTGCCTTGAAGGAAGCTGCTGACATCATGTGCGAGTCACCTGCCTCTCTGCAACTCCGTTACCTCCAAACCCTCAACACAATCTCTGCCGAGAAAAACTCCACCATCATATTCCCGCTACCCATTGAGGTTATGAGGAACTTCATGCAGCCTCAGTCCCACTAACCGGTCTGCTTACGGTAGACAAACAGAGCAGTGAGCAGTGATGGTGATCACTATACCCACCACTGCAGAAACAGAGAAAGGACGGGGGTTATGTAGGATGCATGAAGAGCGAAGTGGGGGTGGGGGTGGAGAGAAAGGAAACTTTCTTTTCTTTTTTTTTTTTTTTTTTTTTTTCCAAATTTGTTTTGCGATGGTTGGCAACAACCTGCTGCATTTGATGACAGCAGGGTGGGAGAGCTTAAGAATTGTCATGTGGTGTGATGTGATGTAGTGATGTTGATGCAGCAGTGAGGAGTAGAGGAGGAGGAGGGGGCATTTTGAATGAACAAGTGGGAGTGTGGAGGGTGGAGCAAGGAAGGATTGAGAGGACAAGAGATAAATGGGAAGTCAGTGAGAGAGAGAGAAAGAAAGGGCATGTCAGTGTGTGAAAGGAAGAGAGCAAGGTGAATGAGTGAAGGTGTGAGGTGGAATGGGTGAAAGTATGAAAGAATAAGAAAGAAAGCGAGAGTGTAGAAATGAAAGTGTGAATGCTGTTAGCGAAAGATAGACAGACAGACAGACAGAAGGGTTGGGGGTGGGATTTTTTTCAGAAATAAATTTATATAATGATGGTGGGAGGGAAGATAAAAAAAAATAAGAAAAAAAATTAAACCTACAAAAAAAAATGAAAATAATTTTCAAAATTTAAAAAAAAAAAAAACTTCAAAAAAAGAATAACCAAACTTCTGAAACAATTTTTTGTCTTTTTTTTTTTTTTTTTGCATTTGTTGTTTAATTGCTTTAATTGCAGTTTTCATTTCTTCTCTGCTTCCACCATCACCGCCACCACTATCACTACCACAATGACGACAACTGCCACCACCACCACCACCGTTGCAGCCACTCTGTTTCTATCTGTTAAGATTCTCCGGAAATTTGAGTGGTGGAGGAACTGAGGGAGGGAGGGAGGGAGATTAGGCAAGAATGGTTGATTATTGTTTCCTTTTTTCTTTTCTTTTTAAGTTTCTAATTTAATTACAAATATAAAATCAATTACCTAATTGAAATAACTTTATTAACAAAATATTGTTTTTAAACATTTGCTTTATATATAGACATATACATTATATATATATATATATAATATATAAAGTATATATGCATGTATATGTATGTATAATATATATATATGTATGTATTATATATGTTTATATAGTATTATACATATGTATGTATTATGTTATATTAATATATATATATATAATTATATATGATATATATATATATAGACACTCTATTAATATTTATATGTATTAATTATTTGGTAACACTTGCAAAAACAGAAAGCAAAAGGAAAGTAATGATAACTCATAAGCATAATTAACGATGATAATCATTTCGGGCACAAGGCCACGAAACTATTATTACTATTACTACTAATAATACAACAATAATAATAATAACAACAACAACAATAATAATGATAATAAAGAAAATATGATTAACAGTAATGTAAAAAAAAATAATGATGATTATTCATACCGCTAGCAATATTTATGATTATAACAATTATAATAATCATGATAATAATGGTGATGATAATAATGAAATATAGAGCAAAATAATAATGGAAGACCTATTCTAGATTTCACAAAACTGATTTTATTAAGCAAAGAAAAACAATTTTTTTATAAATAAATTTCATATGAAATAAAAAATATATAAATATCAATAAAAAAAATATCATAAAAAATACAAGAAATTTTGATTGATATATAATTTGTATGTGTGTGTAATTAGATATTTGTTTCGTTAGATCTCATCTTCGTCATCATTTGACGTCACATCCGCTTTTCCATGTTTGCATGTTTGTTGAGGGTGCCTTTCCTGTCACCAACCCTCACCTGTTAATGAGTAAGGTGATATTTCCCCCACCCCCACAACCAGACATGTTTTTGTGGAAGATTGGAAACAGACACCACATGCTTTACAACTACCACATAACATCATGGCAAGGAGGCATTAAAACACACCCACCATCATCATCATAATCAATGTTTACTGTCTGTTTTCCAAGCTGGTATGGGTTGGATGGCTTGACATTATATTTCTTTATTACCCACAAGGGGCTAAACACAGAGGGGACAAACAAAGACAGACAAACGGATTAAGTCGATTACATCGACCCCAGTGCGTAACTGGTACTTAATTTATCGACCCCGAAAGGATGAAAGGCAAAGTCGACCACGGCAGAATTTGAACTCGGAACGTAACGGCAGATGAAATACGGCTACACATTTCGCCCGACGTGCTAATGTTTCTGCCAGCTCACCACTTTTTGATGGCTTGACATTAGTCAACCTGGAGCTATAATAGGAGACACATGCCCAAGGTGCCACACAGTGGGACTGAACCTGAGACCATGTGGCTGGCAAGCAAACTTCTTACCACACAACCATGTCTGCATCAATGATATGTATACACACATAATCTGTGTATATGCATCCTGGTACTCCGCCAGTTAATATGACCAAGATTCCAGTTGATCCAATCAACAGAACACCGTGCTTGTGAAATTAATATCTAAGTGGCTGAGTACTCCACAGACATGCATACCCTCAGTGTTGTTCTCAGGGAGATTCAGCATGACACAGAATGTGACAAGGCTGGCCCCTTTGAATTATGGGTACAACTCATTTTTACCAGCTGAGTGGACTGGAGCAAGATGAAAAAAAGTCTTGCTCAAGGACCCAATGTGTGGTCGAGAATTGAACTCATGAACTTAAAGTCGGGAGCCAAATACCCTAACCATTAAGCCATGCACCTTCACCTTGGATCTTGTGTGTGTCATTATTCATCATCATTGTTACAATGCTATTCCATGTTTGCATGGATCAGAGTAGAATTCTTTGGGGCTGAGTTTTTCTATAAACCAGAAACCCTTTCTGCTGCCCTCTGCCACCTGGAACAGCATCAGTCACAGTGAACTGAAAACAAATGCCCCGTTGTGCAGTGAGCCTTTTGTTTACAAAGATTGTGCAACAGGTCAAAGAACCTGGGCTTTCACAGTGGACTGCAAGCAAATGCCATCATTAGCAAAACCATTGTTTACAACCAGTGAATGATCACATATGGAAACAATACACACATTCACACACATCATTATCATTATCGTCATCATCATCATTTAATGTCCCCTTTTCATGCTGGCATGGGTTAGATGGTTCAACAGTAATTAACAAGCCAGATGATGAAGCTGAGCTCCAGTGTCTGCTTTTGGCATAATTTTACAGCCGGGTGCCCTTCTTAATGTCAATCACTTCACAGAGTGTAATTGGGCAGTCGGTGTGTGTGGGGGGGCTTCATCAGCACTGATGAGGTCACATAGTACTTGCTAGACAAAACTCCCTCAACTGAATGCAGAACGGTATTGGGGGATATGAAAATATGGCAGAGAGACAGGAGCGGGTGTCTTGCTGAAGTGTTAAATGCATGGCTTTCCTCATCTGGAAAGAGAGATGCGAGATTAAGGTATAAGCTAAGAGATAATGGGGATAAGACAAAAACATACAGATTGGTATATATATATACCGGAGTAAACACAAATGTGAAACAAGGTGGAAAAAAGAGTACTCAAATACCAGGGGTAGAGTAATATGTTTTATTTAAAGGCAACAGAAATTCAACAAAACCTGTTGCTCGGAGTTTCACGTTCCGTTCGTCAGACAGTTTTGTTAAAATTTCTGCTGCTTTTAAATAAAGTATATATGTTTTCCCTTCTCTGGATCTTTCCTTCTCCTATGTTTCCGACGAAGAGCCCCGCTCGAAACGCGTCCAATAATACTATATTTGTTCCATGTCCTCGCGTTGTTGTGTTTTTTTGTGCTTTCGTGTTTGGATTAACTATATATATATATATATATATATATAATATATCACAGTATCCACCAGACTGTCAAATGTTGTTATACTTTGCTGGTCACAATGTACTTTGCATTGTTTTAGCTTTTAAATGATGCCACTCCATGCCTAAGCAGGCAAGCAAACATTCCCCCCCTAATTGGGGGTATTCCATTACAGTGTTTACCCATTTACAGCTGAGTCAGCTGGAGCAGTGAGAAATGAAGTGTTTTGCTGAAGAACACAATGTGCTGCCAGGTCTGGGAATTGTATACATGATCTAGCAATTGGGGAATGCAGCACCCTAACCACTGGGCTACACGCTTTCATATGGGTATATATATTTATATATGTATGTAGATGTGTGGGTGGTATATTATTAGGAGCCAATGCTAACTTGCTATGTATATATATATATATATATATCTTCCAGATCAAGACGAACCTGGTGCAGCCATCTGGTTCGCCAGCCGGCAGTCAAACCGTCCAACCCATGCTAGCATGGAAAGCGGACGTTAAATGATGATGATATATATATATATACTCTCAAAAGTAAATAGACACCTTTCATTATATTGTTTTTACCTGTGTGGACACAATCTGCTACTTCAAACATGTTAATGTGTTATGAGCAAGGCATGTCTACTAAATATCGGATAAGTATTTAAATGCATCAAATTAACCTCTTTTTTTTCTAGAAATAAATCTTTAAAAAATAACATGTGTGTCTATATGTATATATATATATATAGACACGTACACACAGTAAGTTTTGAAAATCACAAAATTGTGAAACCAGTAAAATAAACCTCTTTTTCTTGTGTACATATGACACAGATTTACAAATATTTACAAAGGAAAAAGGTGTCACCTACTTTTTTTTTTTTTTTTTTTGTAAGTTGTGTTAATATGAGACCTTTTGTGACTCAGGAAGCAGTTATGACTCATTCTTGAATATCATTGGTCTTTTTTTTTTCTCCACCAGGAATGTAATCAATTTCTTACATGCATTGGTCGATAGGGTGATGCCTCTATATTTTTCTGGTCCCTATAACCAGAGACCTTTAGAAAAAGTCATAAGAGCATCTTTTTTCCTTTCCTTTTTTTTTTTTTTAATTTTTTAAAATATTATTTTCTTTCTATTGTGGGTTGTAATTAATTTTCTAATTTAGAAACAAGGACAGCAATTTTGTGGGGAGCTGAACTAAATATTTTCGACCTCTGTACTTGACTGATACTTTATTTTAACCCTGAAAGATAAAGGGGAGAACTGACTTTGGTAGGATTTGACCTCAAAGTGTAAATGACTGGAGAAAATATCAGTATTTTGTCCATTGCACTTATGATCCTGACTACTGAGTGCAGAACATCAGTTCAGGTTTTACTTACAACATACCAACACAATGGATGTTGTAGCAAGTTTGTTTGTCATTTAGACTACCTGGCTGACAAACCCAGGTAGATGATTCCACTTCAGTATTGTATAAGTTAATGAGAAAAACAAAGAAATGCAACAGCTGAAAAACAAAGCAAGACATCTGGTGTTTTACTTGTTTGGCAAGTAAATTGATTTGATCTGATCTGAGCCGAGATTGAGAGCACATCTTAAAACCTTAACAAATACATTAGAAAAAGAATTTCGCACATACAACAAACACACACACATATGTGTAAGCATGCGTGTACACATGCCATTGTGTGTTCAATTTTGTTTTGTTTCATGTTAAGACTACTCTTACTTTCACAAGTTACTCTTTGATGCAAAACTGTTTTGAAAATGTTCATATCAAAACCTAAATTATAAACTTCTCATTGTAATTTGATTTTACAAAAACCTGTTAAGTTTGTTCCTTAGCATCGGTTTAAACCCTTTTTGTGACCACATTCCTATCAAAATACACTGATTTTGTTTTTTATAAAGTGACAAAAACTCTCACTAGACATCTGTGACTGGATCACTGACACATCCTTACCAAGTAAGAATGTTTTTTGGCTGGAGAATATTAACCCTTTAGCATTTAAACTGGTCATATCCATCCAAAATATTGTTTTATGCTCAAACTGGTTAGAGGTGGCCTTTCACTTCAATCCTACAATATCATTCTAAAAATTAAGTTACCTCATTAAAATCTCAAAGCTATGAGATAATGCAGGATTAAATAAGCATTACATTTGACAGAATAATCTGAATGCTAAACGGTTAAACTAGCCATATCTAACCCAGATATTCTATTTTCTGTTCAAACCATCCAGATCCAGCCTCTCACACCTACCTTACAATGTCATTCTAATAATAAACAATCTCATCATTGAAATCTTGAAGCAATGAGATAATGCAGGATTAATTCAAAAGAAGGTGGATTAAATAATCATCACTATTGGCAGAGTAATCTGAATGCCAAAAGGGTTAAAGGGTTGTGTTCCTTTGAAACCTAAATTATTGTGGTATCTGGTCCTAACCCTTAATAGTGAAAGTGACACTTTTGAAACTATGTAGTGTCATCCTGTGTAGGGATTTTTGTAGCTTTCAATGCCAGAATTTGGTACAAGTTCCTCAAAGACCTTCCAGGCATGTCACATCATATTTTTCTTGTCTTCACTTCAGGAAATAGTTTTAATTCTTTCAGTCTTTCCCAGTAACTCATCTGTTGTATCTAAGCCATCTTCTTGGTGTTGCAGCATTGGATTGCTTCAGATTGTGACATTAATTTCACACTAAGGGACAGAAGGGGGCCATGGTTTATAGCAGTAGTTAAATGTTAGATGTGCTATTTGCTTGCTTAAATGATTATTGTGGCTGTTTCAGGGTAGATATACATAAACATTAAAAAATTCCCCACTTCAATAATATTCAAATGTCGAAATTTGCATAAACCACTCTTTATATGGTAGCAAGGAAACTATAAATAGAAAATAGTGATTTCTCAATGTAGGTTTGAAGGTCCATTTAATTGTTCCTACTGTTTTATTGGGAGGGTGTACAGCTTGGTGGTTAAGGTGCTGCACTCATGATTAGTGATTGCAGGTTCAATTCCTGGACTGGGCAGTGTGTTGTTTTGAGCAAAACACTTCATTCCACTTTGCTCTGGTGAGTGGGTGGTGAGAGTGACAGAATCATTGGAGTGTGGACAGAGAGACTTTATGGTAAATCTCCCTACTCTCTACATTGTGAGTTCAAATCCTGCTGTCCTGGAGAAGGCAATGGGAAACCACTCCAGTATTCATCCGAAGCCTAGTTATGGTAGCCGAAGCTCCAGTAATCAACTTAAACAGTGGCAGGAGAGAGTACGGACCCTCCCAGTTAGCATATATAGTGCTAAAGAAGGTTCATACTCAAGTGCAGACCACCGCTAGACTGGACTGATTCATTACTGTACCCATGACAAACCTATCTTATATTTTTACAGAGTATCTAGAGACCAGCATCATCATCACGTCCACTTTTCCATGCCTGCATGGGTCAGACAAAATTCATTGAGGCAGAGATATTCAATGGCCAGATGCCCTTCCTGTCACCAACCCTCACCTATTTCTTAGCAAAGTAATATTTCCCTAGGTTTAGACGTGTCTTTTTCATAAAGCATTAGAAAACGAACAATATCCTTGCTAGTATGACGATAATGTTCATTTACCATGTCCGCTAAGTTCACTGTCCTCATTCAACAGGGAAACTTCACTGTCATCAATTCAAACCCTTAATAGTGAGATAATGTGGATATATTTTCTCAGTGAACTTTCTTCACAGTGAATTGATGGTGGTGAACTTTCCCTGTGGTGAGCTTATCTGTAATCCACTTTTACAACCATCACATGATGTCTAGTCAGAAATACAAACACACAGACATTGGAGCTCAACACAGCCCCGCATCGCACTGGTTCCCTGTCAACCATCCAATCTATGCCAACATGGAAAGCAGATTTCAAATGGTGGTGATGATATATATAAATATAGATTTTATGATACGACCAGGAAAAATAAAACTCAAAATATGAGGATATTTTTATTAATATTTAGCAGAAACAAGAGTGGCCCAAGGGCCAAGAGTTTTGTGCATTGGCACTTTCACATTGTTTGATAAGTGCCAGTGCATGAAACTCTTGGCCCTTGAATCACTCTGTTGCTTCTGCTAAATATTTATATATATATATATATATTCGATGACTGGCATCCGTGCTAGTGGAGCACTAAGAGCACAATCCGAGCATGATCGTTGCCAGAGCGACTAACTGGCTTCCGTGCCAGTGGCACGTAAAAAGCATCATTCAAGCGTGATTGTTACCAGCATCGCTTTACTGGCACTTGTGCCGGTGACATGTGAAAAACATTCAAGCGAGGTCGTTGCCAGTGCTGCTGGACTGGCTCCTGTGCAGGTGGCACATAAAAAACACCATTTGAACGTGGCATGTAAAAGCACCCACTACACTCTTGGAGTGGTTGGCATTAGGAATGGTATCCAGCTGTAGAAACTCTGCTAGATCAAGATTGGAGCCTGGTGCAGCGACCTGGTTCACCAGTCCTCAGTCAAATCATCCAACCCATGCTAGCATGGAATGCAGATGTTAAACGATGATGATGTATATACACACACACATATTTCTGACACTCTGTCAGTTACGATGATGAGGGTTCTAGCTGATCTGATCTACTGAACAGCCTGCTCATGAAATAAACATGCAAATAGCTGAGTACTCCATAGACACGTGTGCCCTAAATGTAATTCCCAGGGAGACTCAGCATGACACAAAATGTGACATGGCTGGCTCTTTGAAATACAGGTACTACACATTTTTTGCCAGCTGAGTGGACTGGAGCAACACGAAATAAAGCATCTTGCTCAAAGACACAATGTTCCGCCAGGAATTGAACTCATGACCTTACAATCGGGAACTGAATACCCTAACCACTAAGCCACATGCCTTCACATGCACATATGACCAGCTTCTTTCAGTTTCCTTCTTCCAAACTCACAAGGTTACAGTTGATCTAGGGACATAGTAAAAGTCACTTGACCAAGATACTGCACAGGGAACAGTATGCAATAATGTAGCCAAGAGGAAGGCCCTGAAATGGTGTGCATTTGCTTCTGATAAATTCATAACCCTGCTGGTGTCTGATATGTTGAACATTCAACAGGTGGCACTTGTGTGTCTGCAAATTATATTTGTAAAAGTAAAATTCAGGAGAACTGAAACAGAATAAAAATATTCCGCTTCTGAAGTTTAATTATTATACACTTTACTATAATAATTCCTAGATTTTCTGCAGTATGGTGAAGTTAAATTAGATCCTAAACTCAACTGTTGTGTTACTTGATAGCCAAACCCTCTGTGGAGTGCTTACTGTGAGTTCTGTTTGATTTTCTGAATCCTTGTTTGTATTTGTGTGCATCACCACCATGCTGGCAAGAGTTGGACAGTTCGACAGGTGCTGGCTAGGCAGAAGACTGCACCAGGTTTCAGTGTCTGTTTTGGCATAATTTTCTATGGTTGGATGCCTTTCCTAACAGTGACCACCATGCAGAGTGGACTGAGCGATTTTTATGTGGCTCCAGTATATATGAGGTTTACTACAGCTGTTTTGAACCTGTTTTTTTCTTTATGAACAGATCAATTACATCATGTAAAAAAAACCTGTTTTCTTCAGGTGAATTAATAGTAAAATTTAACATTTAGGATTTTTCACACAAATAGTATATAATGCATATTGACCCTCTCATCTTGGTGTCAGCTCAGAGGGTAATCCTATCAGATTTTGAAAATTTGTATGTATATACATGATAAATCGTTAGCTACTATACACATTTTTTTTCTCTCCTTGTTTTTTTCTGTGTATCTTTCTGTAGAAGAGCATAGGCTCAAAACATAAAAGACTTTTTCTATTCCTGAGTGCTATACTAATACATCTGTTTGTTTGTACACCACCTGCCTTCGTCTTTTGTTTATTTTTGTAAACTTTCCCTTTGTATATATATATATATATATATATATATATAGTTTAAAGATTCAAATGATAGAATCAACAAAAAAATGTTCTCCATCCAATGAGTTAGATCAATTTAAATAGACAACTGAAAGAGCTACTAATAGTTCCATGCTTTTATGGTACTTGAACATGCATATTTATAATCTTTAAGCTACATGCTATATTTTATAAATTTGCCTGTTCAAGTATCATAAAAGAATGAAACTATTTGCATCTCTTTCAGTGGTGTATTTGAATTGATACACACACACACACATATATATATAATGTGTCCATTTGCATATGCATGTATATACATGTGTGTCTATGCATATGGAAATTGTAGCTGTGATACCAGTGCCGGGGGCACATAAGAGAACCATCCAAATGTGGCCGTTGCCAGTGCCGCCCCGACTGGCCTCCGAGCCGGTGGCACATAAAAAGCACCATCCGATCATGGCCATTTGCCAGCCTCGTCTGGCACCTGTGTCGGTGGCATGTAAAAAGCACCCATTACACTCTCGGAGTGGTTGGCGTTAGGAAGGGCATCCAGCCATAGAAACATTACCAGATCAGACTGGGCCTGGTGCAGCCTCCTGGCTTCCCAGACCCCAGTAGAACCGTCCAACCCATGCTAGCATGGAAAGCGGACGCTAAACGATGATGATGATGATGTATACCCTTGTCTTCATAACATGTGATTCTGGTTAACAAGCATCACAATCTCACAAACTGATCCTAGGCTGACAGGTTTTTTTTCTTTCTCATTCAGAGTTGACTCGGGGCTAAATAACAACAACAACAACAACATCAACTCTTTGTATTCTTTGGAGGTCAAAGAGACTGCTAATGTTTTTACATAAAAAATCAAGAACAAAGTCAATAATAGGCTTTACATTTTACCGTCCCTATACACTTGTACTCCTAGCTACAATAGACTTAGCCTTGTGCTCACTGAAAAAAAAAAACTAAAAATCAATACATCTATATATATATACGTGTGTGTGTGTGTTGTATATTGTATATATATGTATGTTGTGTGGATATGTGTGTGTGTGTGTTTGTATATTGTATATATATGTATGGTGTGTGTGTGTGTGTTTGTATATATATGTTGTTGTGTGAATATGTGTGTGTTTGGATATTATATATGTATGTTGTGTGGATATATGTGTGTGTGTTTGTATATTATATATATGTATGTTGTGTGGATATATATGTGCGAGGAATGTGTGTGTACATGTATATCTATGTGAGGTATGTGTGTATATATATGTGTATGTATGTATATGTAATTGCTTTTTGCGCCTGCTGTTTCTTTCCTTTAGTGTTTATCTTTTTCTTTGCTTTTGTATGTTTCGTTACCCAGGTTTTATATATGGTATGATATAACTCTTTAAACAGATCAATACAACACACACACACACATGCACATTTTTTCTATTAAAAATAGCATTTTGATTGTGTGTGTGCACATGTCATATGCATAAAATACATTACGGACATTAACATTTTATATATATATATATATATATATGCATGCGTGTGCCCACAGACACATTTATACATTTGCAAACAGGAAAGTAGAACTCAAAACATGAGTTTGTGTATATAAATATTTTATCATTAATGATCGGCAGAAGTTGCAGAGTGACTCAAGGGCCAAGAGTTTCAATGCATGAAATTCTGGGCCCTTAGATCACTCTGTAACTTCTATTCATTAATAATAATAATAATAATAATAAGTTTTTCTACTAAAGGCACAAGGCCTGAAATTTGTCAATCATATCGAGCCCCAAATTTTTTCACTGGTACTTAATTTATCGACCCCCCTGAAAGGATGAAAGGCAAAGTCTACCTCGGAATTTGAACTCAGAATGTAGTGATGGGTGAAATACTGCTAAGCATTTCATCCAGCTTGCTAACCTCTCTGCCAGCTCGCTGCCTTATTTGATAATAATATTAATAATTATCACCATTTAATGTCCTTCTTCTATTGCATAGCTTTCAGAGTCATTGGGGTATGCAAGCCACCACATCACAACAAGGATTGGACCATGTGGTAGATTACAGAACTAATTGTTGACCAACATAAGAGGTCAGTGTAATATGCTAAGGGGCTGCTAGAGTAAATACCTGCGATATTTAGTTGTCTCTGTAGCCATCCTAGTTTCAAATCATACCAAGTTCAATATTGCCTGTTGTCTCTTTTAGAGACAAAATACCATTCATGTTTGTCCAGTATTGATTAAATCCCTCCCCGCAACAAACATGTAGCATTGTGTTAAAGTTAGAAATGAATACATTACTGTATAGAATTTGCTTAAGCCATCTGGCTGTGTTGTTAGCAAATTTGCTTCCCAACTATGTAGTTTTGGGTTTGATCCTAGCTTGAGTAAATCTCTTCTGCTATAGTCATGGGCTGACCAAAGCTTTGTGAACAGATTTGATTAACAGAAACCAAAAGAAGCCTATAAGGTGGCGAGCTGGCAGAAACATTAGCATGCCAGACGAAATGCTTAGCAGTATTTCATCTGCCGTTACGTTCTGAGTTCAAATTCTGCCGCGGTCAACTCTGCCTTTCATCCTTTCGGAGTCAATAAATTAAGTACCAGTTACGCACCGGGGTCGATGTAATTGACTTAATTCCTTTTTGTCTGTCCTTGTTTGTCCTCTCTGTGTGTAGCCCCTTGTGGGTAGTAAAGAAATAGGTATTTCATCTGCCGTTTCATTCTGAGTTCAAATTCCACCGAGGTTAACTTTGCCTTTCATTCTTTCGGGGTCGATAAAATAAGTACCAGTTACACACTGGGGTCGATGTAATCGACTTAATCCGTTTGTCTGTCCTTGTTTGTCCCCTCTATGTTTAGCCCCTTGTGAGCAATAAAGAAATAAGAAACTGAAAGAAGCCTGCCATTTCATATATGTATGTACATATGTAAGTATGCATGTGTATGTATATGTGTAAGTATGTATGTATGCATGTATAAGCATATGTATATGAATGTATAAACGAGTGTGTGTTAGTGTCTCCTTGTCTTGATATCACATTGGCTGTAAATGAGTTTCACCATCATACAAGCAGTGTCATTAATTTCCAATCTTCCATGAAAACATGTCCAGCTACAATGAAATATTACCTTACTTGGATATAAATGAAGGTTTGTGATGGGAAGGACATCCAGCCATAGAAAATCTACCTCAGTAAATTCTATCCAACCCATGCCAGCATGGAAAAGTGGGTGCTAAAATGATGATGATGATATATCTATATTCTTTTAAAATTACATCAGAAACTTGTTTTCTATAAAAAAATATTTTTTTCTTTTCTTTTGTATTTTTGTCAACAACTTACCTCTACATTATATTACAACCTGTTTCTACATATTTCTAAGCTGGCCTCGAGGTGTCAAATAAACCTATATGTTGCTTGCGTGTTGCAGTATGGCCAGGCTCAAAAATAAAGAAATTAAATTTCTCCATGGCAACATTTCTAACAAGTATACATTGTGCTTCAGTTAATTAACCATTTGTAAAGATTTAGCTAAAAAAAAAAGAAAAGAAAGAAAAAAAGACCTTATAAAATTATATCAAAACAGTGTTTAAAGAATAACTTAAAAAGACAAGCATTATTGGTACGTTGGCATATTAAGGTGGCTGTTTGAAACATAACTGCGCAGGAATGGCTGTGTGGTAAGTAGCTTGTTTACCAACCACATGGTTCCGGGTTCAGTCCCACTGCGTGGCACCTTGGGCAAGTGTCTTCTACTATAGCCTCGGGCCGACCAAAGCCTTGTGAGTGAATTTGGTAGACGGAAACTGAAAGAAGCCCGTCATATATATGTATATATATATATACATGCGTTTGTGTGTCTGTGTTTGTCCCCCTAGCATTGCTTGACAACCGATGCTGGTGTGTTTATGTCCCCGTTACTTAGCGGTTCGGCAAAGGAGACCGATAGAATAAGTACTGGGCTTACAAAAGAATAAGTCCCGGGGTCAAGTTGCTCGATTAAAAAAGCGGTGCTCCAGCATGGCCGCAGTCAAATGACTGAAACAAGTAAAAGAGTATTGCTGTTCACTGGTATATTAATATGGGGTTTGGAACAATGGAAGACAGACGTATATTGGTACATTTAGCTGTTTTTCTGCCCTGTGTATCATGTGATACATGGGACATATTTTCTTGGCATCCATGCATCATATATCACACATATTACCAATTTTTTTCGACCACCAGAGAGTAACTTGGGGCTTATGAAAGGAAAGCTTTATGTTACTCAAAACTTATGAAACAGCGTTCACTAAAAATCTGAAAATGAGCAAGGATATATATGTGTGTTTGTGTCTGTGTTTGTCCCCTACCTTTGACCTTTTACCTGTTTCATGTATCACATGTGATGCACAGGACATATTTCCCTGGTGTCCATACATCATATATGATACATGTTACGAATTGTTTTTCAACCACCAGAGAGTAATTTTAGACTTAGAGAAGCTTTATATTGCTCTGAACATATGAAACAAGGGTTAACTAAAAGTTTAAAAACAACCCTAGACCCCTTTAGCCCTTTGCCTTTCCTGTTTATCACATGTGATGCACAGGACATATTTCCTTGATGTCCATACATCATATACGATACACATTACCAAATTTTTCTTCCATCACCAGAATAACTTAAGACGTAAAAAAGGGAAGCTTTACATTACATGGAATGTATGAAACGAGGGCAAATGGAAAAGTCTGGAAACAAGAATCGGTGTTTCCAACAAACTTATGAAAATACTTTGGTCAGTAATATTTGGCAGCTAGTTGTCTTAGGAATGTTGGTCATGAAAGAGTCCAATTAGTGACCAAAGAAATTACACATGAATTTTCTGTAATTTAAATCTGTATGGTTCTGTAAACCTCTGGCAGAATGTTCCATCCAGAGAAAATCAAACACTTGGTTTTTTTTTTTTTTGTTACTTACCTCCTCCACCTTTAATTTAATTATAGTTTGAAGGTGTAATAATCCTGCTAAAGACAGATGCCATTATTTAAGTGCAGAGAAAGCGGCAAGCTGGCAGAATCGTTAGCATGTGCTGAGTTCAAATCCCACTGAGGTCAACCTTTGCCTTTCATCCCTTCAGGGTTCATAAGATAAATACAAGTTGTGCATTGGGGTCAATCTAACCAACTTATCCCCTAAATTTGCTGGTCTTGTGCCAGAATTTGAACCCCTTATTTAAACGTGGAGAAGGCAGTGTGTTGATAGAGTCCTTAGTATGTCAGCCAAAATGGTTAGCAGCCTTTCTTCTAGTTTGTTATGTCCTGAGTTCAAATACCATCAATGTCAGCTTTGCTTTTCATATTTTGCATTGATAAAATAAATACCAGTCAAATATTGGAGATTGGGGGAGGGTTAATGTGATCAACCACCCTCTTTTCCTACAATTACTGGCTTTGAGCCAAAATTTGAAAGAATTTAAAGCTGGTGAACTAGCAGAATTGTTTACATGTGGGGACGAAATGCTTAGTGGCGTTTCTTCAGACTCTTTATGCTCTGAGTTCAAATTCCACCGAGGTCAACTTTGCCTTTCATTCTTTCGGGGGTTGACAAATTAAGTGCCAGTTGAGTGCTGGGGTTGATGTAATCCACTGACCATCCCACCATATTTTCTGGCACTTGTGCCTCCAGTAGTAAGCATGATTATTACTGAGGTGGTCAGCTAAGGCAGCAAGGTGGCAGGATCGTTAGCACACCAGGTGAAATCGTAGCAGTATTTTGTCTATCTTCATGTTCTGGGTTCAAATTCTACTGATGTCGATTTTGCCTTTCATTCTTTCAGGGGGTCAATAAATTAAGTACCAGTGAAAAACTGGGGCTGATGTAATTGACTAGTCTCCCTCCCACAAAATTTCAAGCCTTGTGCCTTTAGCAGAAAAGATTATACACTATACATGTAGGCCACAGACAAATGCAAAAAAAGAACCAAAAAAAAAATTTTTTTTAAATAAACAAAAATTCATCAAAAGTAGGTTATTACAAATAAAAGTTTTGCTTTTGACTTAGATTAGAGACTGGTCATGCAGTGATAGATTTCATAACAATCAATTTATTTTAAAAGCATTTAAAATCAGGCATAGTTGCGTGGTTAAGAAAGTCACTTTTCAACTACATGGTTCTTGGGTTCAGTCCCATTGTACAGCACCTTGGGCAAATGTCTTTTAGTACAGATCTAGGTTGATCAATGCCTTCTGTATAAATTTGGTACATAGGAATTGTGTGCAAGCCCAATATATATATATATATATATATATATATATATATAGCAGCAGCACCATTATTGTTTAACATCTGCCTTCCATGCTGGCATGGGTTGTACAGTTTGACAGAAGCTGGCTAGACAGGATTCTGCATCAAACTTCTGTGGCTGTTTTGGCATGGTTTTTACAGGTGGATGCCCTTCCTAACACCCACCCAACAGGTGTGTCCTTGTATTTGTCCCTCACCACTTCAGTTTTTTGCTCAAGAATACAGCGCATTGCCCTGTCCAGGGATCATCTAAGCCAGGAAGGGCTCACCCTTCTTGGAGTGATGTAGGTTTGTGAGATGAAAACCTGAAAACGTAGATTAGTACAATCAAGTCAGATCCTGAATTGATATCTGGTCCTTGCGTATATGGTCTGGGCTGTCTTAGCAGTATTATAGGCCTCAGGAAAAATCAGTGCATTGGACCCCATACTATTTATTCATTGACACCTAGCCACAGCATACATAGATCAGAATTGAGGCCCCTGTGGAAATCAGTTGACTGGGCCCTAAAGTATGTATTTATTGTTAGCAAACCACAGCACAGATAGATCAGAGTTGGGCCCTTAGATTTCTGAGACAAATCGCTGCACTGAGTCCTATAGCATTTATTGACAGTAAGCCACAACATACATAGATCAGAATTGTGCCCTGTGAGGCCCCTGAACAAATCAGTTTACTAGGCCCTTTAGTACTTATTTATTGACTGCAAGCTACAGCATATATAGATTAGAATTGAGGCCTTAGATTTCTGACACCCTCTATGTAGTTAAATCATTGCACTAAGCCCTATAGTATTGATTGATAGCAAGCCACAATATACATAAATCAGAATTTGGCCCTTAGACCTGAGAAGCCCAAGGGCAAATCAATTTACTGGACCCTATAGTATGTATTTTATTGACAGCAAGCCACAGCATATATATAGCTTAAGGTGGCGAGCTGGCAGAAACGTTAGCACGCCAAGCGAAATGCTTTACGGTATTTCGTCTGTCATTACGTTCTGAGTTCAAATTCTGCCGAGGTCGACTTTGCCTTTCATCCTTTTGGGGTCAATAAATTAAGTACCAGTTACACACTGGGGTCGATGTAATCGACTTAATCCCTTTGTCTGTCCTTGTTTGTCCCCTCTATGTTTAGCCCCTTGTGGGTAATAAAGAAACATATATATAGCTGAAAATTGGTCCCCTATATAGGAAACTGCCCTGTGTGCACAAGCCTTAAGATGACCCTGTATATGGTGTCCACCACTAGGACAATCTCCATCTTGGGTACCTGTGATTACAGAGCAGGTTCAGTTTTAGTTCACAGTACTGTAGCCTTGCTGGTTGCAGCTGGCTTCACCCACCCTGGATGGTTGTTGACATGGGTTCAAAGTACAAGTAGGTACTTCTAAACAGATGTTGCCTCTCTGTCTTCATACCACAGGAAAAGGTGTGAATCCCTCTTTTCCTATCGTACTAGTGATTCCCATCCAGAATATGTACACCAGGGAAACCAGCTCTATGCTTGTCATGGAATAATGTAGACTAATCAACCTCATCACTCTAAATATCTAATCAACCCCAATCACTCTTGCCATACCCCACCCCTTTGAAAAACTTAATCCTTCAATCTGGATCATCTTCATTGAGACCAGAGATTATTCTTGGAATGGAACTTTTCCAATGACGATGCTGTGCTTTGAAGAACTTGATTTTGAAATTCCTCTCTCTTGGATCACTTGCTGCACAGACTTTCTTGAACTCTGGCAATACATTTCTGGTACCCTTTCATGCTTTGTGGAGTTCATTGATGCCTGCAGCCTTCTGGAATGTTTCTTGTGGGCATTTTGAATAGTTCCATCCACTACAAACTTTAATCCAACTCCAGTGATGGTCATGTATGTGGATTGTCTAAGACTCCATTTTAAATTGTCTTTGCCATTTGACTGCCATTTCATCCTTCTAGTAGCAATTTAGTATGAATTTCTTAGTTTGGCTCCCTTCATTATTGCTTAATGAGTTATCCCACTAATTTTGGCTTTACCTTTCTTCCTATCCAGGTTGATAAATTAAGTACCAGTTATGCACTGGGGTCATGTAAACAACAAGACCCCTTCCCAAAATTTCAGGCTTTGTGCCTAAGGTAGAAAGAATTATGTCTAACGGGCTAAATCTAAAATGAAATTAAAATTGAGTTAACAGTTGTTAAAATGTGCATAAACTTTTTTTGAGACTCTGTGTATATATTTAAAGAAGAAAAACATCAAGTTTATTTCACCTTCTGTTTCTGAACAATTGAACAAATTGGTTTCTTTAAACATTTTTTTGGTAATTCTTTTGTTATACCCAACATTAAATTTTTTGTTAGCATAAAAACTTTTATTTGGTTGACATTGATTTTTTACAAAATTAAAAAGCATGAAAAATATTTCTTTATAAGAGCAAATAAAAAAATCATCATCATTATTATTATTATTATTTTTAAT
>NC_043018.1:24726327-24786327 GCF_006345805.1 Octopus sinensis
AGTATATCTTTCTACAAAATACATTTCTTCCCTCTATTAATGCTTGTCCATCATTTCCACTTCCATACAGCTTCACAAAGCTTGTTCTCATAGTTGACCTTCAGCTTCAGCACTGCCTGCCCTGGATAAAGGAGCTTTAGTTTAAGTTTCAAATTCATCTGAGCACTACTTGGTGACCATCTATATTTCGCTTACCTTAGCATTTTATAACACTTCATCTCTGTCTGTCTGTCTGTGTCTCTCTCTCTCATCAAAATACAGCTCAGATGGTCAGGTTATCTCTCATGTATTAGTGATATCAGAATTCCAAAGCAGCTTTTCTTTGGCCAGTTCCCAACAGGGAGGTCAGTCAGAAGGTTACTCTCGGGCTTCAGAGACAAACTAAAAGACCAACTGAAGTGGTGCAACAAACCCTTTTTTTTCCTGGGAAAACAAAGCATTAAAATGCAGGGCCTGGCACCAGTCCTGCTTCTCCTCAGTTCAAAGATTTGAACAAAATCAACTCAAACAGCAGGACCAACTTCATGCAAGCATAAAGGCATGTTGGTAAAATGCTGCTCCTCTAAATGGAAACCTTACCTGTCATTATGGTTTTGTGGCATGAAGCAAAGCAGGCCTTGCCATCCATTCAAGGAAACACATAATAAATGATCCACAAGCACTCAAGCAAACTCAGTCCTCAACTTGTTCCATTTACCAAAAGGCTTGCAAGGCACCAGCAGGCTTCAAGAGAGATATTCATGTCCATAGAACATGATTACCCTCGTTTTTGGTCATTTTGAGACAATCCATCTTATATATGGAATAATCATAATGATAGAGAATATGGAGACTGATCCATCCTTGAAATTCATTTTCTTTTATTTTACAAGGTCATACACCATATTTCCATGGTTACGACGACCTACATGTGTTTCACTCCAGAAAATATTACCATCCAGTGAAGTGAACACGGAATTACCCATCAGAGGAATTTACAGCATCAGTGACAACTCCTTGTAGTCGTAGACATTAAATAGGAATCAATGCAGTTGGCTGTTACCTGGAGCACAACTAAGAGCCACCACAGTATCCACCTGGATAATACATCCCTCTAAACTCACACACACACACACCACACACACACACACATCTTTTATCTTTTCACCTTTATTTTTTAGTCATTAGACTGTGACCAGACCATGCTGGAGCACCAACTTGAATTTTTAGTCAAAAGAACACTTGACAACCAGTGTTGGTATGTTTACATCCTAATTAGTGATTTGGCAAAAGAGATTGATAGAATAAATACCAGTACTTTAAAAAGATAGTCCTGGGAGAGTGGTTGTTTCATTTGACTAAAATTCTTCTTAGGTGGTGCCCCAGCATGGCCTCACTCAAATGACTGAAACAAATAAAAAGAAATCTGCTACTACTGGGCTAGGTTGGAAAATCCATTATGGAAGGAAGCACATGTCATGTGTGTGTGTGTGTGTGTGTGTGTGTGTGTGTCATGTGATACGTGTAGTGTATTGTGATGTTGCTTTATGGGATGGGGCAGGGTGGGGTGCTGTATGGTTAAAATAATGTAGTTGCAGTGAATAAAGATTTTTCCATTTGTTTGGGTGTTTAACATGGACATGTAGAGAACAGCTGTGTTGTTGGGTAGACCCTTCCCCTATCCTCTATACAAGAGTGGAAGGTTATAGGCATAGAACTGGTGTTACTATAAATGAGGAGGAAGAGGAGGCGCCACACACACAACTGCATTAAATCACATACAAAAACATCAACACACACAAAGATATGAACAAAAGAAACTGACACAGATTCACCAAATGCAATCTGTTAGTGGCACAGTGAACATTTTAAAAACATTCCAAAAGTTTTTCCATCTAAAATTCTTCAGGTGAATAAATGCATGCAAACACCAGGAATTCTCTCAGTTCAAAAAGTCTTGTGGCTTTGTTAGTGACTGGCTTAAACTCTCTTAAGAAGAACTTCAATAAAACTCAAACAATATACATATACACATATCTTTTAATCAATGTTTTAGACATCAGCAAGAAACAGCATCATAGAGTAAGCAACTGGAGAGTAAATGAAGAACCCTGGGAGTCTGCAGCAATCAAGGATTCTTGGAGTTTGGTACATGGAGGTGGCGGTGTTATTGATGGCAGTGGTGGTGGTGGTGGTGGTGGTGGTGGTGGGGATGGTGTTGAGTTAGAATTCTGCAAATAACCACAATCTGATCTTTGGTCATGAAAATGATGCTAGCAGCCAAAACATGGCCTCTCAGAAAATTAATTTCTATATTCATTATGTCTTGCAAGTTGAACATGTGTAATGTATGTATAATAAACATGTCTGCATGTGAGCATGTGTCTGTCTGTTTGTAGGTTTGTATATATATATAATATATACATATATATATATATATACATGTTCATACACACTTATATTTATGCATATATATATATATGCATGTATAATGTGCATATGTGTGGATATATATATATATATATTTCATGTGTGCGTATATATATATATATGAATATCCCACACCACACACACACACACACACACATATTATATATATTATGTTTATATATGTGTGTGTATATATATATATACATACACCACCACACACACACACACACACACACACATATAATATATATATATATATATATATAATTAAATATATATATAGGTTTATATTTATGTGTATATATCTGTATATTTGTGTGTGGTTATGTATATATATATATAGTTAAGTTTCAGCTGTGAGAAAAAGAGTACTCTGTACTGTTGTAAAGATTAGTGATATATATTATTATGGTTGAGTCAGTTTCTTGGTCCCCTGAATTTCCCCTGTGGCAGCACAGTATCTTTGGGTGAGTCAAAGCTTGTCTGAAGATCATGAACACTCACATGTGAAACTAAGAGTAGCATGAAACTGACTCAAGCAACATAAAATGAAATATATATACTGTACACACACACATCTATCTATCTACATATATAATGTACATACACATATATATATACATGTATGTATATATACATGTATGTATATATACATGTATGTATATATACATGTATATATATATATATATATGTTATATATATATATATAGTTTACATACACATATATATGCATATACATGTATGTATATATACATGTATATATATATATATGTTTATATATATATATATATAGTTTACATACACATATATATGCATATATATATTTATATATATACACATATATGCATATATACATATATATATATGTATGTGTGTATATATATATATATAGTGTACATACACACATATATATATAGTGTACATACACATATATATGCATATATATATTTATATATATACACATATATGCATATATACATAGATATATATGTATGTGTATAAGATATTATATATATATATATACATTTATATGTATATATATATATATACTACATTTATATGTATGTATATATATGTATTATATATAACTTTATATGTATGTATATATATATGATATATAATGTTTTATATATATATATACATAGATATATATATATGTATATATATATGTATTATATATCATAATATATATATATGTATATATATATATAAACAACACACACACCACAACACCCCACACACACACACCACCCACACACCCACACATATATATATATAGTATTTATGGGAAAAAGTCAAGGTAGAAAATGCTAAAATAATTTTATCATAAAAAACATTTTAGTAACAGTTTAAGTCATGAGACTTTTTAAACAACTTAATTGTTTTCCATACTTACAGTTGAACAAGTCTCAATGACTGAAACCAGTACTAAAATGTTTTTTATGATAAAATTATTTTAGCATTTTGACTTATTTTCCATATACATATCAACTTGTGTTTTCCTTTTCACCTTCTACACACACACACACACATATATTATATATATATATATATTATATATATAATATATTATAATATACATGTGGCTTGTGTATAGATTGTTTTATATATAGTATATGGTTATATGTATACGTGAATATATATATCTATATATTTCTCACTCTCTCTTTATATATATATATATATGTATACATATAAATGTGTGTGTGTATATGTGTGTGTGTGTGTGTGATATTATGTTTGTATGTGTGTTATGATCCATCATGCTCTGTAAATCATATAAATAAAAACATTTTTCCTTCTTTCTCTCTTTCTCTCTGTTTTCATGATTCTTAATGTGTGAAGTCATTCTTGGCACTCCTTCCATCTTTTGTTAAAAAAAAAAAGAAAGAAAAAAAAAGCAAATTGATTTTTTTAATACTTCAATCCAGTCCAACAGCTGGCAGCTACATATGAACACTCGCACACACACACACTCACAACATAGACACAAATGTTGGTATACATGTATATAAAATGCACACACACACACATATATTTCTTTATTGCCCACAGGGGGCTAAACATAGAGGGAGCAAACATGGACAGACAAAGGGATTAAGTTGATTACATCGACCCCAGTGTGTAACTGGTACTTAATTTATGAAAGGTAAAGGATGAAAGGTAAAGTCGGCCTCAGCAGAGTTTGAACTCAGAGCATAACGACAGATGAAATACCGCTGAGTATTTCGCCCGGCGTGCTAATGTTTTTGAGAAGTACAAGCCAGTAACAGATGAGATTGTATGAATTTGGGCAATGAAAAAAATAACTGTCATCTGGTATCTGTTGGGGCATTGAGAGCATTAACAATGAGGGTTGAGAAATTTGTTGGAGAAATTGGGATTGACATGAGGGTAGAACATTCCCAGAAAACTACTTTATTCGGAGTTTTGAGGTTGGTACTTGAATGTGAAGTATCGTGGAAAGACCCAAAATATTGTTGAGGGTTTGGTTCTTTCCATTTCAATCTGCTTGACCACATAACCTCTTTCACTAAGGTCCCCAGACAGATAAACACTGCCTGTCCTTCATGGCAGCTGGAAAGTGGAAACCATCACAATAGATTCAACTGATTTCGAGAGCTGTTCTACAGATGAGAGCAGGCGTTTAGCATAATTCCACAAAAAGCACCATCTGATTGTGGCCGTTGCCAGCCTCGTCTGGCCCCCGTGCCGGTGGCACCTAAAAAGCATTATCCGATCGAGGCCGTTTGCCAGCCTCGTCTGGCACCTGTGCAGATGGCACGTAAAAAGTACCCACTACACTCACGGAGTGGTTGGCATTAGGAAGGGCATCCAGCTGTAGAAACTCTGCCAGATCTGACTGGCCTGGTGCAGCCTCCTGGCTTCCCAGACCCCAGTTGAACCGTCCAACCCATGCTAGCATGGAAAACGGACGTTAAACGATGATGATGATGATGATTAATGCTTAGGCAGAACAGTTTTGTCATTCTGTGCATATGTTGGACAGGCCAATAATAATAATCCTTTCTACTATAAACACAAGGTCTGAAATTTTGCAGGGTGGGGCCCAATCAATTACATCAACCCCAGTGTGTATCTGATACTTATTTCATCGGCCCAAGAGGATGAAAGCAAAGTTGATCTCAGAGGTATTTGAACTTAGAACATAAAGATGACTGGAATGCTGCTTAGCCTGTATGTCAGCCAGATCAGGTGTAACCTGAGCTTAGACAACAGCAACAACTGAAATGGTCACTAACAACTGTAGAAATGAGAAGTGTCCCATTGAAGTTAACTATGTTCCCACATGACATCATCATGTGAAGGGTTACAGTTTACATTGCTACGTAGTTGTCCCACTTGTGTGTTTTGCTTATGTTTGGCTATCAGCCGAAATTTGCTAGGATGATCCGGTTCCTGACTGAAGATTAGAGTCTTCGAATCACCCGTCCGTTTTTTGTGTCGTCTCTTTCTGTATTTTGCGTTCTTGTCCCATTTTGTATTTTTATATATAATTTTTATACATTTATATATATATATATTATATATATATATATATATATATATATTATTATTAATATGGAAATCAATATCAGAAAACTCCTCAGAATGATATACACGTGTGAAAAATAATTGTTGTATTAAAAATATATAAATAATA
Source organism: Octopus sinensis (assembly GCF_006345805.1). Classification (NCBI taxonomy): domain Eukaryota; kingdom Metazoa; phylum Mollusca; class Cephalopoda; order Octopoda; family Octopodidae; genus Octopus; species Octopus sinensis. The sequence continues at coordinate 24,732,401 of NC_043018.1, forward strand.
AATATAATATGTATAAAAAATATGTAAATATATATATATATATATTTATATAAATATTATAGATATATCATACCTTATATATATATAATCGCTCGTATTCAAATATAATTATTTTATAGTATTAATGCTTTGATATAATAGATCACATATCAATTTCTGTATAAATATTCTCATAGAATATATTTAACTAGGATTTATATATATATTTATATATATAATATATATATATATATAATATTATAAAATAAGGCAAAAGAAAAATTCTAATGCCAATATGCCAGAAAAAAGATAAATTTATGCGAGACGCATAAATTGTAATGTTTTGACAATTTTGTCTTTTTTTTTGCATATTTGGCATTAGAATTTTTCTTTTGCCCTCATTTTATAAGTTATTTATAAATTTAACCTTTAAAGGTATTTTTTGATATGCTGGCCATTGATAAAAAATTTTTCCGAAAGAAATTTTATCCTACATTAGTTGTATATATATATCACCCACTACACTCACAGAGTGGTTGGCGTTAGGAAGGGCATCCAGCCGTAGAAACACTGCCAGATCTGACTGGGCCTGATGAAGCCTTCCAGCTTCACAGACCCCAGTTGAACCGTCCAACCCATGCTAGCATGGAAAACGGACGCTGAATGATGATGATGATGATGATGATATATATATCTCTATATATAAAACTGAAATGCGTTTTTACCGCTTGGTTCGCTTTCAATGCCACTACATCCCGTCCAATTCGCTCCAAAATTTACAGGGACATGTAGAATGAGGTGACGATGCGCGTGGGCTACCTTACAAATCCCTATCTTAAAAGGTGTGGTTGCTTGGGACCATCTTCCTACCTCACCCTATTTCCTCCAGTACTCTGTCACTCCTCTTCATTTGACAATGCAACTACCGTTATTTAATGTAAGGTCTTCCTCAAATCACTCTGTAGCTATTTACTCTCTTCCAAGAACATTTTCACTCACTCTATCTCTTAGCTTCCTATACATTTTACTCATGTATCTATCAGCGTTCATGGACAGTAACAAATATTACTCGCCATCCCCATCGCCATCGCATTCTATTGTCTACCTGTCAACACACACACAACATATTCATATATCTAATATTATATTTTTATTTTTATGTTTTTGGTTTTGTTGTTTTTTACTGTTTCATTTCCCTATTAGTGGTTTTATCTCTAATTTAATTTCTACAGCGTGCACACACACACACACACACACACACACCTATATGTAGCCCCAGTACACCCGAATGAAATCGGGTTCTCTTCATCAAAATGTGAAAAGGGGTCTACAATTATCATCGCCACAACTTATGTATGTCTTCCTCACTCACTCACTCTTCTTTCCTAATGATAATTATCATCGCCACCACCAACACCACCAACACACAATCTGGACAATCTTTCTCTTTTTATTTCTCAACTTACTCAAGATCTTTTGTTGTTTATAATTGGAGAGAGATACATAAAGATAGAGAGTAAGAGAAAGCGAGGGAGATCCTCCGAGAGGAAGTAAGAGAGAGAAAGAGAGAGTGGAAAGTGAGAGAGACAGGAGAAAGAAACAAAGACGGAGAATCATCATCATCATCATCATCATCATCGTTTAACGTCCGTTTTCCGTGCTAGCACGGGTTGGACAGTTTGACAGGGGTCTGGGAAGCCAGGAGGCTGCACCAGGCTCCAGTCTGATCTGGCAGTGTTTCGACAGGTGGATGCCCTTCCTAACGCCAACCACTCTGTGAGCATAGTGGGTGCTTTTTTCGTGCCGCCTGCACAGGTGCCAGGGGGGCTGGCAGCGGCCACGATCGGTTGGTGCTTTTTACGTGCCACCAGCACAGAAGCCAGTCAAGGCGGCGCTGCAATCCGCCACGTTCGGATGGTGCTTTTTACGTGCTGAAAGGAAGCAACAGAAAGTAACAACCACACTCTTACCCGCGCGTAGAGCGGGTCACCTTCAGCTAGTATATATATATAAATGATGAATAACCAAACAAGAAAAACACACATGTGAGACAACTACACACACACACACACACCCAGAGCTAGATAAATTGTGTCTCCGTATGTATATATTTTCGGTAATGTGATCTGTACCTCTCCACAGTAACTATTTACAATCAGGTGAGAGAGAGAAAGAGAGACTCGTAAGAGACAGACAAAGCAGTACAGATAGTAAGAGAGGTGTCCCTAATGAGTGCGATGGAAGAGAAGGGGGTGGTAGCTAGAGAACGATGGGTCACGGTAATGAGCGGTGATGGTAGCTGAAACATTCTTTACCCATCACCGTGACGGGAGGATACATTTCCATTAATAAGACTCCGCCGGTTACGACGACGAGGGTCCCAGCTGATACGATCAACGGAACAGCTTGCTCGTGAAATTAACGTGCAAATGGCTGAGCATTCCACAGACACGTGTACCCTTAACGTAGTTCTCGGGGAAAATCAGCGTGACACAGAGAGTGACAAGGCTGACCCTTTGAAATACAAGTACAACTCATTTTTGCCAGCTGAGTGGACTGGAGCAACGTGAAATAAAGTGTCTTGCTCAAGGACACAACGCGTCGCCGGGAATCGAACTCACAACCTTACGATCATGAGCCGAATGCCCTAACCACTAAGCCACGCGCCCTCACACATTTCCATTACCAACGAGGTCGCCTACGATTCAAAAGCTACCAACCACTTCTAGCAAACATTATGTACTTTTGAAGGGATCTATTTCCCGTGTGTTCTTATTGATCCTTACTGATTTTCTCCATTCCCTGCATATAAAATCTGGGCAATCTTTCGTCTCTAGTAGACCTTTCCGTCGATTTCTGTAAAAAATTTTTTTTTTTACATATGGGCTTGCGGGAACTTTTGAAGTAATGAGAGCGAAAAAGACTAAGAGAAAGCGATTGTATGACGAGGGAAGTTCTTTTGAAGTTACCGTGCATGTGAAGCATTGATGTACATGTGTGTGTGTGTGTGTTTGATGGGGTGTGGGAGACAGACAGTATGTTGTGTAAGTGAAGTGCTTCTATTAGTGTGTGTGAAGAGACAGAGTAATGTGTGAAAGAAAGAGATAACTGAAATTTTTTAATCGGTGTATGTGTATATGTATGTATATTACTTCAAAAGTTCCCGCAAGCCCATATGTAAAAAAAATAAATTTTTTTACGGAAATCGACGGAAAGGTCTACTAGAGACGAAAGATCGCCAAAATCTGTTTTTCTGTCAGTCAACTTATAATTCAACTTCACCTCTTGCACTCGCATTGTTTTTAATGAGTACTAAGTATGAATTCCTACTCATCTCTTTTCTATCTCCTTTCCTACACACGAATACGTTAGTCTTTGTTATTTTACTTAGTTGTTTTATTGTTCAATGTTTTGCTCTAATTCTATTTTTCAAGGTTTTGCTTCCCTACCTTCTCTAATTATTCTATAGATTCAGCTATGATAACAAAGTAGTCAGTATACGGGAGTTAACCACAGACAGCCAACCTTAAACTGCTCTGCTACGTCCGAAGGACTACGATACACAGAAGTCGTGCTGACGACCAAAACTTTGAAGGGCTTCTGCCTGATTGCTTAATTCATGGCTGAATTCATTGCAGACTCTTAGTTTGTTGACAGACCCTCCATTCATGTTTACCCCTCAAAAACCATTCACCTAATATTCTCAGCGATCCCCAGTTTACAAAGCAAAGGAACCCGTTGAAGCCTTCTAGGTGTAGGAGGTTTACTCTGCTAAGCACTTCTCGTGTAGTTGTCTCATTAGGAAGTTGACATTGGTGGTACCTTTCCTGTTTAAGATCGAACCACTTCTCTTAAAGGCTACGATGACTTGCGTATTTGTTTTAAATTCGTTCCGGCAGTTTAAACGTGAATATTACAATCTTTGTTGAAATTAGTCGACGGAGAACAACTTCTCCACTCAGAAATTTGGCAACTAACACATAGGAAATAATTTGTTAGCCGATGTTAGAAACAGGAACGACAATATCTTGTTAGATTCATTAGTCCAGGCTATCTTTGGGTGAGGTAACACAACGATCTCGAAACACCGGGTATCCCAAAGTCCTCTTATGCTAATGAATCAAGTAATTTGTGATACAATCGTCTGAACAGAGGAGGTGTTCTCCATTGATGACATCTAACAGCGACATCCACTTCGACCTGGCGGAATGATTATGTAAGTCAATCGTTTTGATTCTCAATATACACATGACGACCTTGACTAATCATTGTCCTAATCAAATTGTACAATAACTATTTCTTTTTTTTTTTTTGTAACTTTTATCAACGGTTCGAACAATTTGATGCCTCTGTAGTTTCCTCTCTCCGGTGCATCACCTTTGTATTTGTTCACAATGATGCTAGCCCAAGTTGTTAGGTTGTGACACGTCCCTGCATTGTCTATCTGGTTGACTCTGAATGACTAGCCTACGTTTTACTTAGGATATTTTACGCAGCTCAGCGACTATTCCTGATAGACCAGCTACTTCCTCTGTGGTCATAACCTTAATTGCGCTTGCTATATAACAATTGCCCACCTGAATGGATGGTTCACCTGTTGGGCCTACTTAGGGACAAGCTTCTTTCTCCCAAGCATTCTTCTTTTTCAACATTCTTTATTTCTCTTTTTATTAAAAATTCCCTAACGAGGTGAGAAATCACTGAGTGTAAGGGACGATGAGGAAGGAGAAATCAAGATAGAAGGGATGAATTTACTTTAGACTTGAAAGAGCTCAGGTCATAGGGGAAACGGTGAAATGGAAGAGAGTTCCAAAGCCCGGCAATTAATTGTTTAGCACTTCTACATTTTTTTCTGGCATCGGTAAGTGAAAATATGCCATTATAATTCTATACACTCTTCCCGCTCACGCTATCCCGAACCTTCTTTCTTGCCTGGCATCATGGAATATTTCCGTTCTTCCCGTTACCGAACATTAGCAGGCCACTTCTGGTTTATCCTCATCTGACTTTAAGTCTCGCTTCTAACTACTTCATATTGGTCTTTGCTGCACGATTTTTCCAGTCATTCCAGGCTTGTCCCGTACCTTTTATAGAACTATTCCATCCCCTCTCTTCTATCCCGTCTGGCTGGGACCTTACACCAACCACAGATTTGTAGGGTAATTTGTTGAGTACTTGTATCGCAGAGTGGTCCCGGTTTGCGCAGACGCGCTACCCAGACGTAGCCAGTCGATCCTACGAGCTGACTGGCGCATGCACGATATATACGATATATACTTGTATCGATATATACATGTATACGATATATTTACTTGTATGTATACGATATATTTACTTGTATATATACGATATATACTTGTATCGCACGTCCCCGATTCGCGCCACTCTGCGATACAAGTACCAATTTGTTGCAGGTTGTAACATAGAAGGCAATTGAGTGTCATCTATGTGACAGGTCTCTACCCGTTCCTCTCTCCTGTCCTATGGCTCAACTAAAATTTTCATGAAATCTTTTTCATAGTGTTTTATACAATTGGGTCTGTTTAGTTCTTAATCTGAACTCATTTATTACTGACCAATAATGTGTGAGACATTCTTCAGCAGGGAAAAATTTAGTGTTCACAAACGACTTTCTACCGTTTTTTTTTTTTTTTTTTTCGCGATATAAAGATTTGGTCTCTGTCTGTTTACATGTGGTCATTTTCCTGCAATAAATTTGACCATTTACATCATGGAACTACTTCTAGAGACACACACACACAATATGTATGTGTGTGCGTGTGCTATAAGTATATAAAGATAAATTATCCTGGCGGGTACCGTACAAGTACTCCGGTATAGCCTGGTTCCAGGCTAACCGCATCGAGTAATAAGAAGCATCTAGGATCACGTGGGGTTAGCAATGACATTGCAATTCTTTTGATGGGTAAATCTTGGATTCGTTTCACTGAATTAGGAATAATTTCGATATGGTAAATCCAAAATAATTATAATGAATACGGAGACTGGAACATTTGCATATTTTTTATTTTTACAGTAAATTATACAGTATAATTGGTTTAGATAATTGGTTTGCCTTTCATCCTTTCAGGGTCGATAAATTAAGTACCATAAATTAAGTTGATGTAATCGACTTAATCCGTTTGTCTGTCCTTGTTTGTCCCCTCTATGTTTAGCCCCTTGTGGGTAGTAAAGAAATAGGTATTTCGTCTGTCTGCACGTTCTGAGTTCAAATTCCGCCGAGGTCGACTTTGCCTTTCATCCTTTCGGGGTCGAAATACTGGGGTCGATGTAATCGACTAGTCCCTTCCCCACAAATTTCACACCTTGTGCTTTAGTAGAAAGAATAATTGGTTTAGATATGACCAACACGTGTTTCTGCAGCAATTCATCTCTAGCTATGTTCCCGAATACAGCTTGATTCAAGGCATGTCCACAAATATGGCTTGAAGTAGACTGAGTTTATTTGTGCATGGCTAACATATTTTGCTAGTTTGCTATGGTTTTAGAGAGAAAAAAGGAAGTGAAGGGGATATTTATATTTATAGGTTTTAGGACGAAACAGGGTCCTAGACCTTAAAATAGGTCAAAGTGTATTCCTCAGTGTTTTGTACAACAATTACGTACTAAATTAGATTAAATAGAAAATAAATTAAATCCTATCAGATTAAATTATATATATATGCGCAGGAGTGGCTGTGTGGTAAGTAGCTTGCTTACCAACTACATGGTTCCGGGTTCAGTTCCACCGTGGGCAAGTGTCTTCTACTATAGCCTCGGGCCGACCAATGCCTTGTGAGTGGATTTGGTAGACGGAAACTGAAAGAAGCCCGTCGTATAATATGTATATGTATGTGTGTGTGTCTGTGTTTGTCCTTCAACATCGCTTGACAACCGATGTTGGTGTGTTTACGTCCCCGTAACTTAGCGGTTCGGCAAAAGACCGATAAAATAAGTACTAGGCTTGCAAAGAATAAGTCCTGAGGTCGATTTGCTCGACTAAAGGCGGTGCTCCAGCGTGGCCGCAGTCAAATGACTGAAATAAGTAAAAGAGAGTATATGTGGTATAAGGAACTTATTTATGGTGGCAATTCGAAAATTTCTCTGTGTAATGGAATTTTTTTTATTATATGCAGTTTCTACGTCCTGTGTGCGTTGCTATGATTTATAAAAAAGATATTTTAATGAGAATATCGATTGTGATATGAAATTCAAACCAGATATTCTCATTGAATTAAAATATCTTTGGTTCTACTTTGGCGTGTGATCTACAACTTCAAGAGCGATTACTTTAGGCTAGTTTTTAGTTCCTTTACTTTGCAAAACCCGCGGCTGCCAAACTCGTGCGATCTACGCGATTATCTTAATTATTATATTGTTTATTTTTGGTTTGTTATTGTTTACTAAGACACAAATGAATCGTGGTTTTATTATTATTAAAATAATGTTTACTCTCTTTTACTTGTTTCAATTATTTGACTGTGGCCATGCTGGAACACCGCCTTTAGTCGAGAAAATCGACCCCAGGACTTATTCTTTCTAATAGGACTTATTCTATCGGTCTCTTTTGTTATGTGGGGGTCACAAATACAGACACACAAACATATACGTACACTCGATGGACTTCTTTCAGTTTCCGTCTACCAAATCCACTAACAAGGCTTTGGTTGGTCTGAGGCTATAGCAGAAGACACTTGCCCAGGGTGCCACGCAGTGAGACTGAACCCGGAGCCATGTGGTTGGTAAGCAAGCTACTTACCACACAGCCACTCCTACACCTATATATATATATATATAATATATATATATATTATATATATATATTTGTGTGTGTTTGTTTTTATGTTCAATTGTAATAAAATCCTTTTGACATTAAATCCCTTTATTTCAGAATTACTCTGTCAAATGTAATGCTTATTTATTAACATTATTTTGAGTTCGTCACGAATTATCTGATAGCTTTGAGACTTTGATTATTCTATCGGTCTCTTTTTGCCAAACCGCTAAGTTACGGGGACGTAAACACACCAGCATCGGTTGTCAGACACACACACACACACACACATATACGACAGGCTTCTTTCAGTTTCCGTCTACCAAATCCACTCACAAGGCTTCGGTCGGCCCGAGGCTATAGTAGAAGACACCTGCCCAAGGTGCCACGCAGTGGGACTGAACCCAGAACCATGTGGTTGGTAAGCAAGCTACTTACCACACAGCCACTCCTGGCAAAAAAAAATGACCATCCCGAAATACAACAAAATTGTAAGAATTAAAAAAAAAAACATTTACAATGCTAAGTACGTACAAAAGAATTTATTGTAAATAAATCTTTAGCCAACATCTTAAATGTTTTTAGAAATTGAAAAGCAAAAAAAAAATAACCTAAAGTAATCACCCTTTGGGTTGTGGATCACACGCCAAAGTAGCATCGAGAAATTTTTCGAATTACTACATATTTATTAATTTACTAGCAGCATAGCCCGGCGTTGCCCGGGTATGTAAGAGCCCCTAGTAGGCAACGACTAATCCCAATGTAGTCCTTTCCCTCCAGGGAACGAAGGTGCATGTGGACGTTGCAATGTCTTGTCTTCACTGGAATACTTCTGTATATACGATGTTCCTAGCTGTCCGTTTGGGCGAAAACATGAAAACATCATTGCGCCTCCCAACGCGTGAACAGCCCACGTAGAGTTGACCGTGGGCGAAGCACTGTTCGCCCAAATGTAACCCAGCGACTTGTAGCGTTTGGCCTTGGATTTATTGATGGACATTGCGAAGCAGAGTTTAACAGGAAACTGAGAACGCCTGAAGTGGATTGTAGGTCAGCGCCCGACGGTTGAAGGTGCATCCGTGGAATGAAGACGTCCTCTCCCTTCCCACAACCGGTAAGTATTGTGGCCGTTATTAAATGTGGTGCCAAATGTTTCACAACCAAACGTGTGCCGTTGCACTGTTTAGGTGGAACCAAATTCCTGATGAGCATAATGGCGCACCGACTTTTAACTTCAGGATGTGTGGTGGCAGGCCTGGCGGTTCAAGTGAATTCAGGAATTCAACAGGATAATCGGCAAGCTGGGCGGGGTCTGCTGTCCTATCTATAGATTTGTAGACGTGGACATCACCAGGAATAGCTTCAAGTAGCTGGATATTGATGGAGTTGACGGTTGTAGTTTTGGGTGCGAGAATAGCTCTGCCTGCCAGCCATTTTAGGTCGCGTAAATTGTTTTGTAGGTCGTGGAAGACAGCGTCCCGGAGGCTAGCAGGGGTGTCGACAATGGTGCAAAGTGAGTCCAATTGAACGTAGCCATCCGCATCAGACAGCATCCTATTTTCACCGAGCAATAAGAGGTCCCTGGAGAATGCAGCGGATCCGCTGTCACCAATTAACTGCGCGCGCATGTTAGTTTGGAGGTGCAAGGGCCGCACATGTGCCCAAAGAGCTGACGACTTAAGGCACGCGCGCACGGCATCGGCACGGGTTCCTTTTGGAATAACAGGTAGAGTCTGCCTGAAGCCTCCTGAAAGAAGTAAAGTTAATCCTCCCATGGGGGCCGTAGAGTCTGCAGGGACCTGTCCAGTGCCTCAAGGGCGCCTTTGTGTGCCATAGTGCACTCGTCCCATACGATGAGTTTGCATCTGCGCAGAATGTCGGCCTGTTCTGAGTTCTTGGCGATGTTGCAGATAGGTGACTCGGACTTTGCCAGATCGAGCGGGAGTCTGAAGGCAGAGTGGGCGGTTCTGCCACCCGGAAGCAACGTGGACGCGATACCAGAGGAAGCTACAGCCAGGGCAATGTCCGTGTTGCGTCTGACCTCTGCCAGAATTAGTTTAGTGACGAAGGTTTTGCCAGTGCCGCCGGTGCATCAAGGAAGAAAATCCCCCCACGTTGCTGTCTGACAGAGTCTACGATGGTGTTGTAGGCTATGCGCTGGTCTGGAAGCAGCCGTGGTTCATTATCTTGGACGTACTGGTGCAGTTCCTCAATGCAGTAGGAAGTTTCGCGTAACAATTCAGCAGACATAACATTGGCGTGTTCACGTGTGGGTGGTGGAAGGCCGTACTCTGTTAAAGCAGACCCACCCATATCGATGACAGCGTCTTCGAGTTGAATGAGCGCAAAATTGTAAATGAAGTTGGTGAACGTGATCTCGGCGGAAGGGCAGTGTTGCTGAGCCGTACGTAAGAAGTCGTGCGACATGTCATCCCTGTATTTCATCCAGAGACTTAGTGGATCACTAAGCTGACATTTTTGAAGAAGGATTGCGAAAAGATGTCGTAGGGCCGAATGCGTTTGCAGTAAAGCACCCTCTGCCATCGTGGCGTCCCACTGGGAGTCATCCTCTAGAAGGCCAAGTCTCATACATGCTTCCCTGAAGGTGTCGCACAGAACCCCATTGACGGTACGTATATTGGCGAAACCTGTTGGACCAGTGACCTCATGTAGAAGGAGACGGAGGTAGAAGCATTCTTGCTGGTTTGGCGGGATGTTGTAAACTCGACCCAGGCAGGAGTCAAACTTGACGCCTGGGAAGCTTTCGACGTTTTTGCCGGATTTCCGTCGAACCCAGGTGTTTTTAGACCACACGAAGTACGATGGGACCTGTGGGTACAAAAGCGTTCGAGCGAAGTCATCACGTTGGCATAATTTGAAGAAACCAGTCAACGTTGTGTCTTTAGGGCTGGTGGCTATCTGCACAGCACTTTGCTCTGTGAAGTAAATCTGCTGTCCATTTTCCAAGTGTACAGCAAGCTGCACCACAGCCGGGTGTCTCTGATGGAGCGGGAAGCCGTAAATGCGCCAAAACGCTTCGTTGCTGCTGAGGTACCGGCCAGCCAAGTAGTTGGACACTTCGTCGCGACTGGTGGTCCTCTGGATGCTGAACATGGCAGCATCGCTGCCTTTGTTGATATATTTGCAGACATATTGTATTGACCTGATGGAGCTGCAGAACTCAACGTTGACGTGGGCTTTGAATATCTTCGACAGGAGAGGACAGTAGGGGACAATGTAGCTGTTGTCCACTTGATGTCGCCCAACCGTAATCGTGCGGCCTCCATTGGCTGGACTCCTTCGTTTGTACAGCGGATACCCATCGCCGCCTGTTTGAGTCTCCAAAGTGAACCGTTTAGGGATCCCTTTGAGCAGGCTAATCCGTTTTTGTAGCATGGTGTGTTGGCGTAATTTGGTCCACAGGGCCCGTGTACCATGGTAGTGCGGACAATTTCGTAGAGTCCGGGGTCCTCATCGGGGTCAGGAATCTCGGCAGAAATGAATTTGTCAATGTCATTAGTCTCGATTTTATGAGTGAGCCAAATTAAGATGTGAGCATGTGGCAAGCCCCTCTTTTGCCACTCGACCGAAAACATGTGGCACCTGACATGCCCGAAAATCTGACCTTAACTATCAAATCCTTCATTTTGCCCAAATTCAGACGGAAAACCCTAGCAACGATGTCGTGTCGATGGGTGTGAGATTGACCCGGGAGGAGTTCGCGAGTGATTTCGTCGCAGCTGGGATTGCACGTAGGTGATAAAGAGGTCCGGCCGGCCGTAAATGCGCACGTAGGTCAAGGCGTCTTGGGTCCTTTCACGCATATATCGCGGTCCTCCCGTGAAGGTGGAGGGTAGAATGCATGGCTTGCCGATGTTGCGAGGGTCATTTTCTTTGCAAACCGTCACGGAGATGAATGTAGGAGTCGGAGCGAAGTTTGGTCTGATTAAGTTTAATGTATAGCAGCCTTTCCGATTCCATTTTTGCGGCCATATCGACGGCGAACTGGTTGAATAGCTGACGACAACGGGGCAATAAGTTGAACTCACCCTCCCTGACCATGAACCGGTATGAGTAAAACGCCCTGCAGGAAACCGTCTTTGATTCCGCAGTAGTTTGATTGGAGGGCTGCCGTAAAGGAATTCCGAAGTGGTAGCCGTCTTCCCCATAAGGGAAAAGCAATGGATAGTGAAGCGCGTCATAAGATCTGTGAGTCTCGCTGATCCTGTGTAGGTTGTTACCACGGGAGGAGATGATTATGTCACGGCTGTTGTGTTGCTCTCCGTGTATAACTGCGGCAATTTCGTTGCACGCAGGTGCGTTGAAACGGCGTTCGTGCTCCCCGTGGGGTCGTTTATCAGCATCAATGACAACGGTGAAGTTTGGAGATGGAGCACTGTCCAAGGCATATCTGAAGCTGCAGACGTAGCTGTTGATATCATGAAGCATGGTTTGGAGACGGAGAAGAATGTCTTTGCGGGGAACATAGCTTGTACCCGGTATTATTCCAAGGCGTGCATCAACCTGGTGGTTGTAGTCGGCAATGAAGTATATTTGGAGGAAAGAAGACTGCTGAATCTCGTCTGGCAGAAGTGACCCAATAAGATGGTAGACCTGTCCCTGCACTTTGAAAGTAGGCATCCAGCCTTCTCTGGGAGGAATTTTGGCCCAAAAGAGGTCATTTGGAATGAGCAGTTGTACTTTCGAATTATTTCAAGGAATTGTGACGAATCGGGGGTTAAACCCGCCGCGAGATCCTTCAGTGGTTGAGGTGGTTCCCGTAGGGGTGGCAGGTCCACTTTGCCACCAGAGCAGCACAAACCAGGTGGCTCTCCGGGCCATTTCTTGGCTTTGCAAAACTGGCATACAATTGTCATTGACCCTATCTTGATGTCGTCACGCAAGGAGAAGTTAATTGTGGCGTCGTAGTTGAATGCTAGTGACAACCAGAAAGCGGGGGCAGGGGTACGTACACCACGAATGATATCCCGACGTTTGTTGATACTCTCAAGTCGAGTGCACCGTGCCTCAGCAGATTCAGATGCACGTGCGACAGCGGTAGCAGTGGCATCCCTTGAAAGCCTTTCAGCTCTCGCCTCAGCACCCTCTGAAGCCCTAGCAGAAGCAGTGTTAATGGCATGTCTGGATGTCCGAATAGTCCGTTGGTGTGGAGTTTCGGCAGATCGAGCCCTGGCTGTGTTTGCGGCGTTAGCAGCTTGGCGAGCTCTCCTCTGTTGAGGTGTTTCGGCAGCTTTGGCCATGGCTTTATTTGCGGCGTCAGCATCTTGGCGAGTTCTCCTCTGCTGTGAGGTTTCGACAGATCGTGTCCTGGCAGTGCTAGTGGCGTTAGCCGCATTCCGAATGGCCCTTTGTTCGGGGTTCTCGCGAGCTCTGCGGATGGAAGCACAGTAAGAAGCCCGCATGTTTTGGCTGGACTGTTGCTCTTTCGTCAACCTCGAGCGGAGGGAAGATCTGTACGCTGCGACCCTTGCAAGTCGGGTAGAACGGTCGCTAGTAGTTTCAGATGCCTGAGCAGCGGCATAACGGGAAGCTGTTTGCGAGAGGCGCAAGGCGGTTTCCTCGTGGGTCTCGCGTGCCCTTCTAGCCCTGGAAGCCGATGCCTTGGCCGTCCGAGGGCTGAGGAGGGTCCTTCTCTTCTTGGGTGGCATTTTGGTGGATAGCAATGTGTTTGGCAAAGGTGTAATAAAAAGGAACACGTGGGGTAAGTATTTTGGTGGATAGCAATGTGTTTGGTAAAGGTGTAATAAAAAGGAGCTCGTGGGGTAAGTATCCGAAAACGTATAAAAATGTACAAAAACTCCAAAAAGCTGGCAGCAATGTGATTGACAACAACGAAAAAGTCAAAAGTGATCAAACTGAACAAACGAAAGGAAAAGTTTTTTGATGCACACGACAAAAGTGGTTTATAATAAACCAAGAGTTTGCAAGTAGCGTCCGAGGACCGTTAGGGTACGTCAAAAATTGAAGGTAAAACGTTTGGGGTGGTAGTTATAAAGAAAGTTTAAACCAAAAAAGTATTCGAATAACTTGCGGCTGCAGCAGCTATTAGCAGAAGTGGCGGTGTTGGGGGTAAAGTCTCGAATGTAATTTCTTCCTGGTAGGAATTGGTTGGATCGAATTATCGATAGCTAAAAAGGTCAAGTTGCGTCCCCTAGACAGTCCGGTTTGTGTTTAATACACAAATTTGTTTGCTATGTGTGCCACATATGATTAAATTAACCGATTTTTTCCAATAATGTATCCTATTGGAATAAAAAGAGCTATATAGCTCCTTGGAGCAGACATGATGCTCGTTGTGAAAAAAAAAAGATTCCTGCCAATTTGTGAAAGATATTGTCGAAAATATGTCATCTTGAATTTGAACGCGATTTCCCAAAATGGCATGATTTTATCGATTGTTTCTGATGGTAAGGTATTGCATGGAAAACTAACGTCAGAATTGAGTTTCTTAGGGTAACATTAAGCTTCACCATGAGTTTGGTGAAAATCGATTGCAAGTTGTGAAAACTACCATAGATAATGCGTTGCATAAAAAAAGCTTAGATTCTCGAGTTGCGTCCCCTAGACAGTCTGTGGTTCATGTTTATGATTCTCGACCCCATGTCGAATTTATCAATTTTTTTCAGAACTGGGGGAACTTTTCAAAATTTTCGCTGCGTTAGTTTTGAATTATGACATTGGGCTATGTGTGTGTCAAGTTTCATCAGAATCGGTTGAAAGCCGTGGTCAGGGTGAGGGTACGAGAAAACAGACACACAGAAGCACGCACAGACAAACTGCCGTTTATATATATAGAGATAACTTACACTGTACTTGAGGACTGTCTCTTTTCCTTACCGTTGTTTTGCATATCATCATGGCTCGGCTTCGCGCACGAAGATAAGGAAGGCTGTCCACGTCGCGTGCATGCACGCTTATGACTGACAAGTCCGATATGAGAAAGGCAGGTCCGTGGGCAGTGTCCACAGACGAAGGTAACATCGGTGTGGTGTCAGAGGCGGCTCGCGCCTTCCTTCTGCGTCTCTTGTCTTTAAGTGCGTCTCTTCTTTGTTCCTCAAACTTGCTGACTGCGTTGAAGATCGTGTGACGCCAGACATCACGGTCCGCAGCCAGGTCTGAGCAGCATTGGTGGTTAATATGACATGCTGTTTGAGACTTCTTGGAGGCAGTCTTTGTAGCACTTCCTCGGAGCTCCTCTCACTCGGTGGCCGGTGAAGAGTTCGCCAAACAGGGCAATCTTTGAAAGGCGATGGTTCTCCATTCTGGAGACATACCCTGCCCATCGGAGGTGGTACTTCAGTAGCATGGCTTCAATGCTGGGGATCTCGGCCCGCTCCAAGACTTCAATGTTTGTGACGAAGTTACTCCAGTGAATGTTGAGGATGGTGCGGAGACATCGCTGGTGGAAGCGCTCGAGGAGACGGATGTGACGGCGGTAAGTGATCCAGGTTTCTGAGCCGTAGAGAAGAGTGGTGAGAACTACTGCCCTGTAGACACTGATCTTTGTTTTGTTCTTCAGGCCACCATTGTGCCAAACACGTTTCTACAATCTGCCAAAGGAGCTATTTGCCTTAGAAAGTCTATTGTCAATTTCCTTGTCAATCCTTGCATCGGATGAGATGATGCAGCCCAAGTATGTAAACTGCTGTATTGATTTCAGTTCGGTACCGCAGATAGTGATGTGGGTTGGTCGGTATTCTTCTTGGGGTGTAGGTTGGTGAAGTACCTCCGTCTTCTTGAGGCTGACCTCCAGGCCAAAGAGCTGCGAGGCGTCTGCAAAGCAGGACGTGATGCGCTGCAGAGCTCGCTCTGTGTGAGCGACAAGGACAGCGTCGTCTGCAAAGAGGTCTCGAATCAACCTCTCCTGGGTCTTGGTGTGGGCTTGGAGGTGCCGTTGATTGAAGAGACTACCATCCAGACGATACCTAACATACACCCCATCCTCATCCTCCATATCTTCAGTTGCATGCTTGATCATCATGCTGAAGAGAGTCGGTGCCAGGACGCAACCCTGCTTCACGCCGTTAGAAATGGGGAAGGGCTCCGACAGGTCAGCATTGAGTATGATCTGACCAGGTTGATTCTCGTGCAGCTGGATCACCATCTGTAGAAACTTGGTGGGACAGTCAAGTCGTTCCAGGATAAGCCATAGTCCTGTCCTGCTCACTGTATCAAATGTTTTTGTAAGGTCGACGAAAGTAGCATAAAGTCCCCTGTTTTGTTCTCGGCACTTCTCCTGGAGTTGGTGGAGGACGAACACCATATCCATTGTGCCTCTGTTGGCTCTGAAGCCACACTGGCTCTCGGGGAGGTTTTCTTCAGCGATGGTTGGTACTAGCCTATTGAGCAAGATCCTGGCAAGTACTTTGCCGGCGATGGAGAGTAGGGTGATTCCCTGGTAGTTGGAGCAGTCAGACTTTTCACCCTTGTTCTTGTACAGGGTTATGATGACGGCGTCGCGAAGAAATGTGGGATCTTGCTCTGGTCCCAGCAGCAGACAAGAAAATCATGGAGCATTGGACCTCCATTCTTCCAGATTTCTGGTGGGATGCCGTCAACTCCTGCTGCTTTGCGACTCTTGAGTTGTCCTATGGCTTCAATAGTTTATTCGAGGGTGGGTGGTTCGTTGAGCTCCTCTTTGAGTGGAAGTTGAGGAATGCGAAGGATGGCAGCGTCCTGTACGGTACGGTTAGCACTGAAGAGGCCTTGGAAGTGCTTGGACCAGCGAGCGAGGATGGAGGCGTTATCGGTGATGAGGTCCTCTCCATCTGAACTGCGTAGGGGACTCTGGACCAGGTGGGTGGGGCCATACACTGCTTTCAGAACCTCATAGAAGCCGCTATAGTCTCCGAGGTCAGCACACAGCTGGGTTCTCCGCGCCAGGTGGTCCCACCACTCGTTCTGCATTTCTCTGAGTTTTCGCTGCAGGGTGTTGCAGCGAAAACAGCACCCTGCAGTGTTTTGCATATAATTTTAAGCTATCAACAATTTTGCAGAATTTTGAATTTTAGAGTTATCTCCCTTACATTCTTTCACTATGAGAGTTATGTCCCTTGCACTTGGCAGAAGATTGATTAAGACCATCGATCAGTCAGATCATAAGTCTTCTCGCCATGATCACAGATTTTGTTTGCTTATTTTTACGGACCAGTATATGAAATTTAGAAATATTCTAAAACATGGCTGTGTAGTTAAGAAGCTCATTGGGAAACCACATGATTTCGGTTTCTCTTCAATTGCGCCGCTCCTAAGTTTTATTCAATGACAAAAACAATAAAAACAGAGTTTCTTGTTACTGCTTTTTCGTGTAAATTGTCAGTTTTAAGTGCTATAAATAGTAGTATGTGTCGCTTTGTAGCCTTATGGCTTCGGATTTAATTTCACTGTGCAGTGCACTGGTGAAATGGCGAGCTGGCAGAATGCTTAGCGGGATTTCGTCTGCCGTTACGTTCTGAGTTCAAATTCCGCCGAAGTCGACTTTGCCTTACATCCTTTCGGGGTTGATAAATTAAGTACCAGTTACGCACTGGGGTCAATGTAATCCAAGGTTCAATAGTTTTTCTTTCAACACACGAATTCACATCAAGAATTTTGCACTCGTGCCCCGTGTTAGTAGGGTGCTAAGAGCACTATCTGAGCATGATTGTTGCCAGAACGGCTAACTGGCTTCTGTGCTGGTGGCATGTAAAAGGCACCATTCGAACGTGATTGTTACCAGCATCGCCTTACTGGCACCTGTGCCGGTGACATGTGTTAAAAGATTCGAGTGAGGTCGTTGCCAGTACCGCCTGACTGGCCCCCGTGCCGGTGGCACGTAAAGCACCCACTACACTCTCAGAGTGGTTGGCGTTAGGAAAGGCATCCAGCTGTAGAAACTGCCAGATCAAGATTGGAGCCTGGTGCAGCCATCTGGTTCGCCAGCCCTCAGTCAAATCGTCTAACCCATGCTAGCATGGAAAGCAGACGTTAAGCGATGATGATGTGTGTATATCGAGTGAGCTTCTTTCAGTTTCCATCTGTGAAATCCACTCACAAGGCTTTGGTTGGCTGAGGATTACAATAGAAGACACCCAATGTGTCATGCAATAGCACTGAGCCTAAAATCACATGGTTGTGAAGTAAGCTTCATAATATATTCACATACATTTGGTGCATGAGGTAGTGAGTTCGATTCCCGGACTGGACTGTAGACTGTGTCCTTGAGCAAGGGACTTTATTTCACATTGCTCCAGTTCACTCAGCTGTAGAAATGTGTTGCAATGTTACTAGTGCCAAGCTGTATCAGCCCCTTTGCCTTTCCCTTGGATAACATCAGTGGCATGGAGAGGAGAAGCTGGTATGCATGGGTGACTGCTGGTCTTCCATAAACAACTTTGCATGGACTTATGCTTCAGAGGGGAACTTTTCTAATTTTATGGTCATTCATGACCAAAAGGGGACTTTACTTTTTTACACACACACACATATATATATATCATCATCATCATCATCGTTTAACGTCCGTTTTCCGCGCTAGCACGGGTTGAATGGTTCGACCGGGGTCTGGGAAGCCAGGGGCTGCACCAGGCTCCAGTCTGATCTGGCGGTGTTTCTACAGCTGGATGCCCTTCCTAACGCCAACCACTCCACGAGTGTATATATATATATATATATATATAGATAGATGGCCCAGTGGTTAGGGCAGCAGATTCGCAGTTGTGGGATCACAGTTTCGATTCCCAGATCGGGTGTTGTGTTTATTGAGCAAAAAAACACCTAACGCTGCATGAGACTCTAGCAGGGGGTGGTGACGAACCCTGCTGTACTCTTTCACCACAACTTTCTCTCACTCTTTTTTCAAAGGGCCAGCCTTGTCACACTCTGTCACAGTCTGAATCTCTCCAAGGACTACGTTAAGGGTACACGTGTTTGTGGAGTGCTCAGCCACTTACACGTTAATTTCATGAGCAGGCTGTTCTGTTGATTGGATCAACTGGAACCCTCGTTGTCATAACCGACAGAGTGCCATGACGACGATATATATATATAAACAAGAGGCGCAGGAGTGGCTGTGTGGTAAGTAGCTTGCTAACCAACCACATGGTTCCGGGTTCAGTCCCACTGCGTGGCATTTTGGGCAAGTGTCTTCTGCTATAGCCCCGGGCCGACCAATGCCTTGTGAGTGGATTTGGTAGACGGAAACTGAAAGAAGCCCATCGTATATATGTTTATATATATATATATATATATATATATATATATATATGTGTGTGTGTGTCTGTGTTTGTCCCCCTAGCATTGCTTGACAACCGATGTTGGTGTGTTTACGTCCCCCGTCACTTAGCGGTTCTGGGCTTACAAAGAATAAGTCCCGGGGTTGATTTGCTCAACTAAAGGCGGTGCTCCAGCATGGCCGCAGTCAAATGACTGAAACAAGTAAGAGAGTAAGAGGAAATAAAAACAACACATTTTATAGTTGTATATTTGTTTATTTTATTATTATGTTTTTAATATAAAAATGTCGTGTTTGCAATTTCAAACATTTTTTCCGGAAATTTTATTAAAATGACGACAGAAAGAAAAACAAAAGAATTATATAAAAGCAAAAATACTAATCAAAAAAATTTATACAATTTACGTCAAATTGTTTTTCTATAAAAGGACATTTAGAATGTCTGTTTTTTTTTTTTTGGTTTATTTTTCCTCATTTATTCAGTTTTTTATTTCATAATTTGTTAATCCCTTAAAAATTATTTTTAAAAAGGAAAATGAAAAAAGGTTAAATTAAAAACAACAAAAAAAAAATGGAAAAAGGCTCACGGCAAATATCTGAGCCCTTCCTCAAGACATTGCTATCATGACTATCCAATGTGCAGTGCTTGTGTATGTGTGTGTGAGAATGTATGTGTGTATGAATACATGATCACACAAATGTGTGTATGTGTGTGTGTGTGTGTGTGTGATATATGTATGTATCTTTATACGTTATATCCTCATCATCATTATCATTTTGCATTTGTTTTCCATGGTGGGAGAGGCTGGATGGGTTAACGCGATCTGCTTCAGCTTTTACTAAGGATTACTGCTATTCTAGATGGGTCAGAGAACCATGCCTTATATATACATATATATATATATATGCATATATACATACTTATACATACATAATATATACATTATATACATATACATACATAATATATACATTATATGCATATATACATACATAATATATATACATTATATACATATATACATACATAATATATACATTATATGCATATATACATACTTGTACATACATAATATATATACATTATATGCATATATACATACTTATACATACATAATATATATACATTATATGCATATATACATATATATACATACATATAAATACATAATATATATATTATATGCATATATACATACTTATACATACATAATATATACATTATATACATACATACATATATATTATATACACATACAAACTTACATACATATATGTATGCATGGGACTAAACATAGACTTGAGCCCGTCCCTCTTTCTAAGAGGAAACTCTGGTGCCGCTCTTGGAACATCCTTGCCAGGAATGCAAAAGAGAATTTCATAGTTAAGTCGACCCCCCCACCTCCTCTTTCTTACAACACCTTTTAACAGCGAAGAAGCCTTTTGATAGTGTCTTATTGTCGATAGTCTTTGAAGCCTCAAGGAAAGTAAATGTAGCCATTTCTATATGCATGCATATCTGTGTGTGCGTGCACATATACACACATATATTTATATATATATGTTTGTGTGTGTTTGTATATATATATATATACACACATATGCATGTGCGTGTATATATATATATATATATATATATATATAGAACTCTGTCAGAACCAGGATAATCTGTGGTCTTACAAATCTGTAAATTCATGACAGATGTTAAATATATACACACACACACATACACGCATGTGTGTATGTACATACATATACATACACACACACACATATATATCTTGAGGCTTCAAGATAATGCATGATTAACTCAAAACAATGTGAATAAATAGACATTGTGTTTGACAGAGGAATCTAAATGCAAAAGAGTTAAGGGATCTCTAAACTCTATTCTTGGTCCCCCTCTGTTTATTAAAACCCTTGAGGAAATATCCTTACAACCCCAGGATTGGATATCTGTGGGAAGTTTCATATGACAACAATGATGATTATGATGTCCTGTTTCTTATTGCAGAACGCGTGATGATTATTATTCTGATGATTATTATTCTTGTGTTGTGGGTCTGGGAAAGAAAGGTAGAAACATAACACTGTATTAGTTATGCTAATACTAAATGCTTTTATAGAGAGGCATTTCCCGAAGAGGTCTTAGGCAAGCAATGTTTGGGGTCTGAAGATATGCTGTATGGCTAAACCACTTGTGAGCGAGAAACCCAGGGTAATCCCATAAAACGGCCCCCATTATTATATATATATATATATATATATATATAACAATAAATTAGAGAGATTCAATATATAGGAGAATTATCATTGTCACTAAATGTGATTAGGGTGTTAGAAAACACTTACATTGCTAGAAATAAGAGCTAAAATGCTGTGGTCAATGCACATAAATGTAAACATATATGCAAACAGGGACCTTAACTGTCCAAAAAACGCTTGAGAATTGCTTCTTCAATAAGGAATATATTTATGCAGAGGGGTTTCTGGCTAACTGTCAAAGAAGTTGGACTTTAGACATGATATGGTGCACGAGAGCAGTTAGCTGTTGGAGCTCTCATAGAATGAAGTTCTTAGAATACGGAAACTTGTTAGACATATGAGATAGCTTCTGTCTCCTAGGTGACAAAATTAGGGCTGAGGTAGTTGAGATGAAATATGGTAGTTACACTAAATGAAAGGGCTGAAGAGGTACTATTGTTTCTTTGATGATTGGTTGTTTTCGTTTAGAAAGAATGGCTTGTATGAAACCTTCATCAAACGTATGATGTTCCTGTTGAGAATGAGATCAGATCATCGCATCAGAAATGTAGAATTTATCCATGAAGACTGAAGAAAAATAAGTGAGGTAGAGAGGGTTGGATGTGCAAAATAAATATGCATGAAAGGCTGGTATGATTGGGGCCTATGTGAGCTGAAAGAAAGTGGCTGAGTATTAGAAGCAGTATGGTCAAGTATTACTGGTATGAATGAGTGATGAAGGTGGGGGGTGTTAAAGTGCCATTTTCCTCATGGAGAGTGAACAAAATAAAGGAGATTCGAGGAAGAAGTGAGGGGAAATAATGAGGCTAGATCCCAAGATGCTTGGGACCTTGTGGATTGGAGATGACACTGGAGCGAAATGAAAGTAGGTGAGATTCATCTAACTTAGAGCTGCTGCATAGGAAAACAGAAAATAAATGCCAACGATGATGATGATGATGAAGAAGTGTACATAAAACCACTCACTCAATGACTCTCTCCACAGTTGAAGGGGTTGTCTTACGAGTTACTTGGTGGTCTTACTGGTAGTTGTGCCCTGTAAAATACGTCCTGTACACTCTGTAAAGTGATCGGTGTTAGGAGGGGCATCCAGCCGTAGAAACCATGCGAAAGCAGACAGTAAAGCGAGGCAGTCTTCTGACTTGCCAGCTCCTCTCCAACTGTCCAACCCATGCCAGCATGGAAAGCATATGTTCAATGGTGATGATGTATACACACACACATATATGCACATATATATATATATACATATACACAAACATATACATACATACATTGTTATATGTATATATATACATGGATGGCGTTAGGAAGGGTATCCAGCTGTAAGAAACACAGCCATATCAGACTGGAGCCAGGTGCAGCCTCCTGGCTTCCCAGACCCAGGTCGAACCGTCCAACCCATGCTAGCATGGAAAACGGACGTTAAACGATGATGATGATGATGATTGCGTGTATAATGTGTACATACATACATTATGTGTGTGTGTGTATATATATATATACACACACAAAGTGTATGTGTGTGTCTGTATATATATATATATATATATAGTATGTATATATATATATATATATATAGTATGTGTGTGTATATATATATATATATATATATATATATATATATATATATATATATATATACACACATATATATTGTGTATACACACACACACATGTGCATGACCTTCTGGAAAACATGCCTCATTCATTTTGTCTTTCAGAAAGCAACGTTTGTGCCAGTGATTATGGTTGTGTGTGTGTGTGTGTGAGAGAGAGAGAGAGAGAGTAAGTTTATATGTGTGTATGTGTCTTTGTGTATCTCCTGGTGTGTGTGTATATGCAACCCGGTGTGTATACATGTACACTGACATGTATAAATGCAGCTGCAAGAGCCAGACAATGAATGATAGTCAAATCATTATTAACAACAACACAATCTGCTGAAGACTGTGTCTTTTGATTCCCTTGTACTGCCAAACGTTTTCCCTTTAGGCCTTCATCTAACTGCTGTGATGCTCTACAAAAGAGTCAAAATAGCATCCTGACAGCTGTTGCTGCTGTTGGTTTGAGATAAAAGGAATGGAATAATAAAAAAAAAAATAATAAAAGGACAGGTGTAAACGAGAGGTAATCAACTACCTTGGCTAAACCAAAACTGAAAGAAGAGTTTTAAAAGTAACGAAGCGCAGAAACAAGGGTCAGACGAAAGTTGTGTGTGTATTTTTGTTGATGGATATCTGTGTGGTATTGTGGGTATGTGGGTGTGTGAATTTATCTACAGATATATGTGTATGCATAGGCATACATATGTATGTGTGTATGAAAATATAGACTTGTCTATGGATATGTATGTGTATATATATATATACATATTGTATGTGTGTATATGTATGAATTTGTCTATAGTTATGTATGTGTGTGTGTGTATATATATATATATATATATATATATATATATACATATGTATGTGTGTATATGTATGAATTTGTCTATGGATATGTATGTGTGTGTGTGTGTATATATATATATATATATACACATATGTATGTGTGTATATGAATGAATTTGTCTATGTATGTATATATGTGTGTGTGTGTATATGTATGAATTTGTCTATGGATATGTGTATGTATGTATACATATATACACATATGTATGGATCTGTCTATGGAGGTGTGTATGTACATATATTTGTATGTGTGTGTACATATGTATATAAGTATGGATATACAATATTTATCAATGGCTGTGTGTGTGAATGTATGCATGTATGTATATAATGTAGACACGCGTTTGTATTATTACATCATTGAACCATCACAGCCAAGGCTGTGCATGGGGCATGTATGCGCGTACTATAAAGTTGCATTTTATAAACCTTGTGATTTTGGTGATATCATCAACTTACTAATTGACTAATTAGCTGCCATTAGTTGAAGAATATTTCAGTTCATCATTTTATAATTTATTTTTTTGACATTTTCAACTTTCATATCAAAGTGAAAAAAATTCAGGAAACCAGGACAGATAGTAAAAAAGAAACATGAACAACACAGTTTTAACTAATTTGTTCACTACCTAAATTAACAACAGCCACATTGAATTTCACTGTTCACTGTCTAAATTGCAATTAACACAATCTAAACTACTCACTACCAAAATAACCATTAACATTTTTAAGCTGTTCACTACCTAAATTTCCATCAACACTAGTTTACACTGTTCACTACCATTAACAATGTTTAACCAAACTGTTCACCACCCAAATTATCATCAAACACCATTTAACTAAACATCATTAGCACCATTTGATTAAACACTATTTAACTAAACTATTCACTATCCTAATTACAATTAACAACATTGAAACTGTTCACTACATAAATTGCTGTTAACACTATGTAGCTAAACTGTACACTATCCTAATCATCATTTAGGCTGTTCACAATCCCAGATATCATTAACAATGTTTGACTAAATTGTTCACTATAACAGTCACTATTAACATCATCTAACTGAACTTTTCATTCTATTAATTGGCATCAAGTGTTTCACCTGTTCACTAACCAAATTACTGTTAACACTGTTCACTGTCATAATAATCATTAACCTGTTCACTCTATTAATTGCCATCAACAGTTTCAACTATTCACTATACTCTAATCACCATTAACACTCTTTAACATGTTCACTATCTAAATTCTGTTAACACTATATAGTTAAACTGTACACTATCCTAATCATTATTACCCAAATTACCATTAACACCATTTAATTAAAATGTTTACTATGATTACTCTTAGCACTGTTTAACAAAACTGTTCACAACCTAAAATAACATTAAACAACTTAGAATTCAAACTTGGCTTCACTGAGCCAGTGATGGAATTGGTACATTGCTGTAGGTTAGTCCCAGATGAACGATGCCACCAGCTGTGGATTGTTTGCACAACAGATAACCAAAACTTAGCAATGAGCATATTAAACCAAGTTGTTGCATTTTAACCCTGGGTCAGCTTTAATTGAGCAGATCTATGATGAAAGGTGTTGTAGTCATGATCATTCTGGTTAGCGAAGTTGTTTTTTTTCTGATATGGTCTTCTTCAGTGAGCTCACATTAGGGAGAAGACCATGGGTGCACCCTCTTTGAAGATACATGGACCAACTCAAAGCAACACTGAAAGCCACTGGAATTGAACCTAAATCATTTGAAACACAAGCCTGAGACTGTACCAAGCAGCAGTGTTCCATCACCATTGGAACCCAAAACTTCGAAGCCACCAGAAGAGAAAAGGAAGAACTCAAGTGACAGGAGAGAAAGGCTCAACAAAACCAACCTCGTCCCCCACCAACATTGCCATTCTGTCAATGCCATTGGCTCTTCTATGCAAGAATTGGTCTACAGTCATCAATGCCATCACCATAAAGGAAGCGTTCAGCAAAGAAGGAAATAAATTCTTGAATACGAGATAAAGCTGCCACCATTGACAAGTGTATCTATGACTACATTATCCAATGTGCTTTTTCCTTTAACAACACTGTGTGTTATTTGAGTGAGATTTCACTGGTATTTTAGCAGTTCAAGAAACTACATAAAGATTCCCCAATCGATCTGCAAGAAATAGCAGCCAAATCTTCCTCAAATTACAAACAAATATCTTAAAAGGGAAATAGCACATTGGATATGCGAGGAGAAAACAAAGAAAAGCTTCAACAGCTGGAGCAAAGCTGACCTAGAACTAAAAAGCAACAACTTAGCTTAATTTACTTATTGTTTGCTGTGTCTATCATTTGTTTTATCTCATTCAAACTAGCCACACCTGGTGGATCTGTCGACACGTTACCATTTAATTGTTGGAAAACATCCAATAAATTGCACAGAAAACACCATTTTTCTTTATATATTTCATTATTTGATAATTTACATCATTATAAAATATGAATATGTCTTTAGTATTGTGAAGGTTGAAGGATTAAACCTTCAGCAATACTCTCTATTCTACACTATATACATGATCTATACTATTGTTTTTTCTTTTTTTTTACATAGATGATGACGTGTTAAGCCTTAAACAAGACACTCCACTCTATTCTATGTCAATACATCAAGAGAGTCTAATACTGTTACTATTATGAAAGTTAGTTAAACCTAAGACAAGACACATTTTTCTACTATACACATATGTATGGATGTGTGTTTGTGTATATATATACATATATATTATGCATATATATATATCTATATATGTATATACACATATATATATATATATGTATATATACACACACATATATGTATATATATATATATACATACACACACATATATACATCTGTTTATATATACATGTGTGTGTGTGCATATATGTACGTATATATACATGTATGTAAATATATACACACACACACATGCAAATCATTAGTACATCTATTATTATTAGAAAAGTAGATGAATCAAACCTTAGACAAGACACACCACTCTACATAAATACATCACCATTGCATCCAGCAAAATTTGTATTGTGAATGTTAAAGAACAATCTTTCAGGCAAGATGCAAACCTCTTCAGTATTTAAATTCATTCATAGGCCTAACACCATTTCTAATTTGAATGCTACTCTACTCCACAATGGTAAAAAAAAAAAATACACTCATTCCTCCCTTTAACAGATTTCGGAAGCAGGGGACAAAATCACGGCATATCAACAACACCTCTTCACCATCCATGGTAAGAATGATTGTAAATTAAAAATGTTGAGTTTACAGTATTTATAGAGTATATTTACAGTGTACAGGTATTTCAAACTGTCTGATTGGAGAGTGTACAGTATTTATTCCTCTGTCTTTTGTAATGTAATTGTTGATATATTAGCCACCCCCAATGTAGTGTTGGTACCTATGGACAGTCAGCTTCATTGGACTGATGTTCCCCGCTTTTAGTCCGTAGTACTGAGGTATGAGTGTACCTAGGTATATTAGTTTAAGATTTAGACACAAGGCCTGAAATTTGGTGGGAGGGGATAAGTCGATTGCATTGACCCCAGTGTTCAACTGGTACTTGTTTTATCGACCCCGAAAGAATGAAAGGCAAAGTCGACCTCGGTGGAATTTGAACTCAGAACGTAGTGGGAGATGAAATACCACTAAGCATTTCGCCCAGCGTGCTAACGATTCTGCCAGCTCACCACCTTAATAATAATAATAATAATAATAATAATAATAGTAATAAAATTTATGCTGAAGGTTTAAATTCTATCTCACACTACTGTATTAGTATAAAAAGGGTAACTAATACAAAATGATTAATTACTAAAATTTAGGACTAATTAGAAAATTTTCATTTAAAAAAGAGAATTTTCAAAGCTAAAACTATTTTCTTTGTGGAATTTATTTCTACGTAAGAATTATAAAGATTTCACATTTATTCATATTGATAAGACAACGGTGCATTATGCAAATATTGTAATTCATAACATCCCTCAAACATTCAGTAAATGTATTGATATGATATATCTCCAAACAGTTGTAATTATTAATAATAATAATAATAATAATTATTATTTCTTCTGACTTTGTCTCAAGGCCACAAATTTAGGGGTAGAAAAGGTAAGAGTATAGGTGACTATATCGCCATCCCTTGTACCTGACTGGAACTTACCAGTGATGTCACTGATTTTATGTGATCACACTGATTACTGTTTAATTACAAGGAAATGTAATTATTATTTTTTTTTTTTGCATTTTTACGATATTTCACTATTAAACTTTAATATTTAGTACTTGCGTTTATTTAAATATCCTTGAAACCATGTCAAAGATATAGAATAAAATACTTTCTCAAATTATCAAAATGTGCCACCAATGGTATATGTAGCAGTTAACGTGTTGATTTTATCAACCCTGGAAAGAGGATAAGTAAAGGTGACCTCAACAGGACACCAGCTTACATGCGAAGAGAACAGACATAACAAAATAGCACAAGGTATTTTATCTGTCTGTCTGTCTCTCTAACAATTCCATCAAACCTCTGACCTTGCATCCCAGTATTGGCTACAAGACCACAAATTTACAAGGGAAAGGAATAACGAATTTAAAGGTTACCAGTTCTTGGCTGGTACTTAAATTTAATTTTCATTCAACCCCAATAGAATGAAAGGTAAAGTTGACCTTGATGAGAATTGAACAGAGAACACTGAATTCTGTAAGGCTTTTACTGAAACTACATACTAAAAAGATTTCATAAAACTACATATATATATATATAAGGCATTTACTAAAACTACATACAAGTAAGGCTTTTAGCTTGGTGTTCTACAGTTTCTGCTAATTGCAAAGGATGTTAAATTTTCAAATATTTGTTTTTAAAATTCACGTCTATTTAAATCACCATCAATTGACCAACAGAAATGTAAATTTACAGACCTATACTACCGAATCTGGCCTTTTCACTCTGCTCGCAAATACCCCTCTAAATTTATGATCAACCAAACACTTCTTCTCAACACATTAGCATAATTCAAAACATTTCCCGCTTCATTCTGTGTCACCATATTTCTAGGTTTAAAACTTTTCACAGGGTTCTGTTGCCATTGCATTCAAAAACTCCTTCACTTATTCCCACATGTGCTTCTTAACATCTGAACACTTTCTTGGCTCACCTACATTCAAGTTTTAAGACAATCAATACATTTCACTCAAACACTTTGTAACTTCACTGCCTTCCATTCATTGTGCTTAACTCTTTAGTGTTTAAACTGGCCAAATCTGGCCCAAGATATTCTACATATTTTATATTCAAACTGGCCATATCTAGCCTCTCACACCTAACCTACATTGACAGCCTAAAAATAAACAATCACATCATTGAAACCTCAAAGCTATAAGGTAATGCATGATTAATTCAAAACAATTTAAATAAAAAAGCATTACATTTAACAGAGTAATCTGAACACTAAAGGGTTCAATTTCTGGTCTAACCTCTTTGGCCAACCTGCATTCAGATTCTGTAATGCTCGATTTATCTTAGTCAAACATTTCTTTGGTTCCACTCATGCCTGTTTAAAGCATTTTGGTACCTACTATTCACAGATGGAAGCCAGCAGTAGTCTCTCTCATTCCTCATGTTCTCTTTTAATTATTTTGTCTCTCAAATATCCCCACAACACCTTTCACTCCACACACATTTACTAATGCCGTATTTTATCCAAACATGTCAATATCTATAAATTTACTCATCTGCTTCTTCCTTGTCTCTTGTCTTTTAATCCTTATTTTGGAGGAAGGAGCCACCATTAATGACTCCTTCTTTCGTTAAGTTTTAGAAAGCTCAGATCCCTGGTGTTCTAACAATGCTGCCAATCCAATACCGTCAAAGTAGATCTTGGCCAGATTCCAACTTAGACTGAAAAAGCCAGAACTATTACAACAAGGCATTTTTGCTCAAAATTTTGATAATAATAATAATAATAATAATAATACTTCTTTCTACTGGAAGCACAAGGCCTCAAATTTGGGGGAGGGGATTAAGTCAATTACATCGACCCCAGTGTGTAACTGGTACTTATTTAATCAACCCTGAAAGGAAGAAAGGCAAAGTCAACCTTGGCAACTGAGAACATAGCGGCAGATGAAATACTGTTAAGCATTTCACTCAGCATGCTAACGATTCTGCCAGCTTGCCACCTCAATAATAATAATAATAATAATAATAATTTCAAATTTTGGCACAAGGGCAGCCATTTTGGAGGAGGAGGGTGTCGGTTACAGTGGTACTTATTTTATCAACCCTAAAAAGACGAAAGGCAAAGTCGACCTCAGAACATAGCGATGGGTGAAATACTGTTTAAACATTTTGTCCAGCGTGCTAACGATTCTGCCAGCTTGTTACCTTCAATAATAGTAATAATAATAATAATAATAATAATCCTTTCTACTAAAGGCACAAGGCCTGAAATTTGTGGGGAGGTGGTAAGTCGGTTACATCGACCCCAGTACTCAACTGGTACTTAATTTATCGACCCCAAAAGGATGAAAGGCAAAGTCGACCTTAGCAGAATTTGAACTCAGAACGTAGTGGCAGACAAAATACCATTAAGCCTTTTGCCCAGAGTACTAATAATTATTGCCAGTTCACCACCTTTAATAATAATAATAATAATAATAATAATAATGGCTTTTCTGATTTGGGCACAAGGCCAACAATTTTGAGGAGAGGGGCTGGGGAGTCAATACAGTTGACCCCAGTAATTGATCGGTACCTAATTTTATCAATCCCAGAAAGGATGGAAAGTAAAGTTGATCCCAAAGGGATATATAACGAAAATAAAGTCCACTCTGTTATATTTTACAATTGAGTGGCTTAAAATTAAACTTAGAAATTTTAACAAATCGTTCATTTTACAGCAAGGGATATTTAAAAAAAAAAACAGGTTAAAAAACAATACAATAACAGAAATAAAACATATACATACTGTGTAGGACGGACCTAAGGTCAAAATCTAGGAAGCTCCAAAAAGGCAGGTCAAGAAATAGGACATTTTTTTTTGTCGTTTGTTTTATACAAATTTTCGAAGCTTTCCTGTATGAAACCAATTAAACCAATTTTTAGTCAACAACAACGGATATATTCCCTTCAAATTGGGAATTCATAAAATAATATAAATCCATTTTTTCATGAGGGAACGGAGAGATCTGTGAAATATCGGGTTCTTTTGCCGCTGCAGATTTTCGTCGGGGTCAAAATCAAGTTGTTTAAAATATAGAGATAAGATTTTCTTTTTTTTTTAGTTTTTGTTTTCAAGCCAAGGGAGACAACTAACAAACCATTAATTCAAGGGAAACTACTCGCAAACAATCAAGTTATTTCTGTTGCTTTTGTTTTTTTTAATGCTTTCAAATGGACGCCAACTCGTTAAAACATCGTTATACGAACCTCTGACTCATGCATACGTATTCTTTTCAGAGTTTCTTATCACTAAGCTTTGATGATGCTACAAAGGGTAACACACAAGCGTTCAACCATGACTGCATTACATCTTATAGAACAAACAGCTGTGAGCTAACGAACTTCATAACATAATTTACTGGTCATTTTAATTCCTTATATACATACATATAACATGCTACTACTCTTTCTAGCACAAGGCTTTCCTATTTGGAAGCCTCTTATTGTATTACATATAACATACATGTATATACATACACAATGTATATATACACACACATACGTGTGTGTATATATATATATATACTTTATTTAAAGCAGCAGAAAATTCAACAAAACCTGTTACTCTGAGTTTCCTGTTGCCTTTCCTAGCAAAAACTGTCCGATGAACGGCAACGGGAAACTCAGAGTAACAGGTTTTGTTGAATTTTCTGCTGCTTTAAATAAAGCATATTACTCTATCACTGGAATTTGAGTACTCTTTTTTCCACCTTGTTTCACATTTATGTGTTTACTCCGGTGTATATATATATATATATATATATATATATGCAGGTGACTGAAGCAGCTTCAACTCAGTCATTTGATCTGCTAGAAATAGCAGCTAAATATCTTTCCACTCAAACACAACTGTCTTATATTAAAGGATACGTTGTATAGTGTAGTCCATGATATCGAAAGCCATTGTAGGAGGCTCAATGAAACACACAGACACACATCCTGGAATAACAAGATATAGTTTTCAATGAGATACAATTTCCCTCATATAATGTATGAGATTCATCTAGAAGACATTTGTTTGAAAACTATATTCAGGCGTAGATATAGTTCTTTATTGGTTTCATATTTTGGCACAAGGCCAGAAAATTCGGATGGGGGGAGGGGAGGTAGTAAGTCGATTACATCAATCCCAGTACGCAACTGGTATTTAATTTATTGACCCCGAAAGGATGAAAGGCAAAGTCGACCTCAGTGGAATTTGAACTCAGAATGTAGCAAAGGGCAAAATTCCACTCAACATCTTGTCCAGCGTGCTGATGATTCTGCCAGCCAGCAGCCTTTAGTTGTTTATATATATCAATGTATAGTGGAGGTGGGGTGGGGAGAGAAGTAGTTTCAAGTTTTGACACAAGGCCAGCAAATTCAAGGGGTGATGGTAAAGTCAATAACGTCAACCCTGGTACTTTAACGGTCCTTTATTTTATCAATACTGAAAGGACGAAGGCAAAGTTGACCTTGCTGGCATTTCGACTCAGAGTGGAACAAACTGAAAGAAATGCTACTAAGCATTTTGTCTGGAGTACTAACGAGTCTGCTAGTTTGCCGCTTCATAATAATTATAATTCTTTCTACTAAAGGCACAAGGCCTGAAATTTTGGAAGGTGACGCTCGTTGATTACATAGTGCCCAGTGTTTAACTGGTACTTATTTTATTGACCCCCAAGAGGGATGAAAGGCAAGGCTGACCTTGGCTGGATTTGAACTTGGAACATAAACCCGCAAGAAATACCACTAAGCAGTTTGTTAGACTTGTTAATGATTCTACCATCTCACTGCTTTAATTATCATAATTAATAATTGTTATGTTAGTAATGTTAAATGAAAATGCTATTGAAAATAATATCCATATAAATTGTTTCAAAACTTGAGTGTGTGAATGTTTGGACAGGTGTATGTGCATGCATCTGTGTGTGTGTGTGTGTGTGTGTCCTTGTTTTTTTCTGTGTATCTTTCTGTCGAAGAGCGTAGGCTCGAAACATAAAAGACTTGTTCTATTTCTATTCCTGAGCGCCATACAAATACATTTGTTTGTTTGTACTCCATCTGCCTTCGTCTTTTGTTAATTTTCGTAAACCTTCCCGTTATATATATGAAATCCTGGGGAAGTTTAAAATTTCAATTTGTGAAGTTTGCATTATTTCAGTTCTAGATTTGATAAAATTCATCAGTAATGTTTTTTTTAGCAGCAAGATAAAACTATTTTATCATCAGCAATTATAATTTGTTTTTATATCAATTAATTATTCAAAGAACTTAATAATCACTTTGTATTTATTTCATAAGCTCGTATAAAAGACTCCCACTTATTCAACTAAAACCCATTTTATATTTGACTAACAAGCCTGGAATATGGGATTCAGAATATAACTAGAAAAAAACTGCTGCATAACAATGAGTAAATACAAAATGATTGTGGCCAGAATGACCGCAGGTATTTGAAGATTATATTTTCGAGATTAAATTCCTTTACTTATACTTCCTACAGATTAATTTAGCTGTATACAGATCTAAAGTTGTAGAAATTTAAACAAAGCTTTGACAATAGCCATAAACTATGTATATATAACTCTGTTACATGCATACACACACACATATATATATCTTAGGTCCTGGTGGGGTATTTCCAGGGAAGCACTCACCCTGAGTTCTGAGCTGTCAACACTGTCAGATTCCTGACTGATAGCGAAATTCTTCAAGTGTAGAAAATCCTAGTTTCATGATGGTGAAACTGTTTTGTTGGTGCAGTGAAGAGTAAGCTATAAATCCAAATGAAGAGATTAAAGAAATCCTTTAACACATCTTTAATGATGCATTACAATTGTTTCTGTGCCAACTCTGCTTGCAACATCAGTTTACACAATATTCAAAGTGAAAATTTACATAGACTGGTGTTGAAAGCAGAGTTGGTACAGAAGCAATTGTAATGAATCATTAAAGATGTGTTAAAGCATTTCTTCATCCTATTATTTGGATCTCTCTCACACACACATACGCACACACACACATCTATAAAGAGTACAGTTTACTTTCATGGGGAGCAGAAAATCTAACGTTTTAGAGAGTCCTTCTCCAAGGGAAATTTAACAGGAGATAAATTCAGAGGAGACAGTTGGGTTTTACATTTTCTAAAATAAAGAAGGGGAAAAAATGGCAGCAACTCATAATCAGAGAATTTAAAATGCCATCATCTCTCGTGATTTTCTCTCTTTTCAACCTTTCCCTTTTTTCCGCTGGGGTGAGTTCACTGAATTCCTTTTGTCAATTAATACAAAATGTGACAAACTTTGTTCACGCAGACCCACACCACTCCCTTTGGAGATCTGTTTGATAATCTATATGTACACATGCACACATAAACACACCACTCATATGTATGTGTTTGTGTGTGTATATACACATATGCACACACACATAAACACACCATACATATGTGTTTGTGTGTGTATATATACACATATATATACATACATAAACACACAAACACACAGACATATATTTTTGTATATAAGACTATTTTGGGAGTACCATACCGTTAACTGCTTAGAAGCAAGCTATGTATATAATATTTTCAAACCCGAGGGATTATTCGGTTGTATTGGGTATATAAGAGTATAGATTAAACAGTTGTACAAAATATACACGAGTATAGAGGGTATACAGAAGTACAGAGAATATAGAAGTATAAAGTATATATAAGAAAAGAAAAAAAATAGAAAGAAAGAAAGGAAGGAAGTGGTTGTATCTTCCACTTAATTGCTAATTAATAACATTCGATGTTGATTATTGGTCAGCATAATTTTCTTCGTCTTCTTCTTTGATGTCTCTGCTTTTTTCCTCTTCTTCATCGAATTCCAGGATTTGAGTGATTTCCTTTGGTGTGTCGGCATAAAGGTGTGGTACCAGGCTATCTGTACGCTGCAGTGTTTTTCTCTTGGGAATGGCAGCATCGGTGGAAATTCCTGATAAGTTCTCACTGAAAGAGCGCGAACGACTGGCCATCAGATCGCTGCCGACCACTTGTTTCTCGTGTGACACAGTTGATTCATGTGCCATCTGGATGGAGAGAAAAACGAATAAACTTCAGTTGAAGCATTATTTTAATTGACTTCAAATTTTTTGGCTCAAGGCCAGCTATTTCGGAGAGGGGATAAGTCAATTACATGACCCCAGTGTTCAACTGGTACCTCTTTTATCAATCCCGAGAAGATGAAAGGCAAAGTTGACCGTGGCAGAATTTGAACTCAGAATGTAAAGACAGACAAAATTCCTCTAAGCATTTTGCCTGCCGTGCTAACGATTCTGCCAACTCATTGCCTTAAAGATGTTAATAAGCCATTCAAAATACAAACTGATTTGTGTTAAATATGAAATAATTAATTAAGATCTTTAAAATCTTTATAATAGATTATAGGTGCAAGAGTGACTGTGTGGAAATAAGTTTGCTTCCCAACCACATGGTTCTGGGTTCAGTCCCACTGCACAGCACCTTGGGCAAGTGTCTTTTGCTACAGACTTGGGCTGACCATTGTCAGCTTTAAATTAGAAGAAAGTACCAATGGCATGGGTTTGTGGTGGACCTCAATTTGCCAGGAAGTGACCCACACACTTGATTTCATGACCTTCCTCTGTGGCACTTACAAAATGAGACATGCAAGATCCAGTTAGGAAACTGCAACGGACTGCCACTAACCCAGTTATAGCTTTGAGTAGCGCCTTCTGTAGCATGTCCATCGTGTGTAGCCCTCTTCATCTGCTGGTTCAAGCATTGAAATCTGTTGTAATTGTCGTCATCTGCTTGTTCCACCAGTGGGGGTCTTTGCACTGAACAAAGCCTTGCGAAAGGATTTGGTAGAAGGAAACTGAAAGAAGCCCATTGTGTGTTTGTCTGTGTCCTTGTCTTGACATCATGTGATAGTTGAAGAATGAGTGTCTCTGATTTACAAACAGTGTCATTCATTTCCAAGGGAAGATATTCAGGGCAGTGGGCTTACGAAACATGATTTCAAAGGCTGGAGGACACTGCTGTTGTGTGTAGCAATAGATGTGATGAAATTAGAGGAGAAATCAGTGGATACCACTGCTATTAATGGCAGTAGGCCAAATGCTGTAAGTGGTGTTATTTGACAGTATTAGTGGACACTGCAGTGGTCTTCACAGAAATTATAAACGTTAAAGGAAAAAAGAAATTTTAAATGAGAAGCGAAAGTTGTTAAGAAGAATCTGTATCTTACCAACATTGGTGGTGCTCTAAATACATAGCTGAATGGGTAATAGAGCAAGTTGAGAATTGAGGCAGCATATAGATCGGCGTACCGCATAACTTGGGCCCCAAAGAAGGTCTGTCGAGAACCTAAGGTGAAAATATATACACAGATGCATCACAGAAAGCCTTATTTTAAGTCAGGTATTTACTCTATCAGTTTTTTTTTGTCAAACTGCTAAGTTACAGGTGGCGAAGTGGGGTTGAAAACAAACACAGACATAAAGGCACACACACACGCACGTGCACACACACACACCATAGAGTGTTATAGAAACAGTTGTACTCACCACTTCTAAATAAACTTCCCAATACACCGTATTCCATGTCCATTTCATGTGTTACAGACTGGAAAAGAAGAAAACTATATTATTCCTTTTATTCTTTTACTTGTTTCAGTCATTTGACTGCGGCCATGCTGGAGCACAGCCTTTAGTCGAACAAATCGACCCCAGGACTTATTCTTTCTAATAGGACTTATTCTATCGGTCTCTTTTGCTGAACCGCTATGTGGGGATCACAAATACAGACACACAAACATATACATATACACGATGGGCGTCTTTCAGTTTCCGTCTAACAAATCCACTCACAAGGCTTTGGTTGGCCTGAGGCTATAGCAGAAGACACTTGCCCAGGGTGCCACGCAGTGAGACTGAACCCAGAGCCATGTGGTTGGTAAGCAAGCTACTTACCACACAGCCACTCTTGCACCTATATATATATATATATATATATATATATATATTTGTTATGTGTTTGTTTTTATGTTCATTTGTAATAAAATCCTTTTGGCATTAAAATCCCTTTAATATTCAGAATTACTCTGTCAAATGTAATGCTTATTTATTAACATTATTTTGAGTTAGTCACGAATTATCTGATAGCTTTGAGACTTTGATGATGTGATTGTTTAGTTTTAGAATGACATTGTTGAGTAGGTGCAAGAAGCAGGATGAGGCCAGTGTGAGCATAAAAAAAGTGGAATATTTGGGCCAGATACAGCCAGTTTAAATGCTAAAGGGTTAATCTGACGGGTCATTCTGTACTTTTGTAGAGTACAAATTTATTATTCTTAAACAAGAATGTTGTTGACGGTGACTTTGAAGTTTTGACCAGATAAGCTGGACAGTGGCTTAGCTGGCCAAAACTTCAAAGTCACAATCAACAATGTTTATGTGTATGTATATATGTACATGTGTGTGTGTGTGTATATATATATCTCTCTCTATATAAACGGCAGTTTGTCTGTGCGTGTTTCTGTGTGTCTGTTTGCTTGTACCCTCACTCTGACCACGGCTTTCAACCGATTCTGATGAAACTTGACACACACATAGCCCAATGTCATAATTCAAAACTAACGCAGCGAAAATTTTGAAAAGTTCCCCCAGTTCTGAAAAAGATTGATAAATTCGACATGGGGTCGACAATCAGAAACATAAACCGCAGATGGTGTAGGGGA
Source organism: Octopus sinensis (assembly GCF_006345805.1). NCBI lineage: Eukaryota > Metazoa > Mollusca > Cephalopoda > Octopoda > Octopodidae > Octopus > Octopus sinensis. Next base: position 24,770,102 of record NC_043018.1, read on the forward strand.
CGCAACTCGGCCTTTTTAACTCTCAAAAAAAATTTACCATCATTTTTTTGCTATTTTTTGGCTATAACTCTCTAAAAGTGCTTTATAGTTATTTCCCTTACAAACCCGAGCAACGCCGGGCGATACTGCTAGTATATATATATATACACACACATATATATATTACCAACGAATTGAACCAGCCAGGATCCCTGGTCTGGTGGTACGTAAAAAGCACTATCCGACTCGTGGCCGATGCCAGCACCGCCTCGACTGGCTTCCGTGCCGGTGGCACATAAAATACACCAATCTGACCGTGGCCGTTGCCAGCCCCGCCTGGCACCTGTGCAGGTGGCACGTAAAAAGCACCCACTACACTCACGGAGTGGTTGGCGTTAGGAAGGGCATCCAGCTGTAGAAACATTGCCAGATTAGACTGGAGCCTGGTGCAGCCTTCTGGCTTCCCTGAACCCTGGTTGAACCGTCCAACCCATGCTAGCATGGAGAACGGACGTTAAACGACGATGATGATGATACGTTTTTATTTTTTTCTGCAATTTACTTAATCATTGATATTTTATTGTTATTTTAATTTTAATATTTCTATTACATGTAATTTTCTAGATGGTGTAATTTAATTGTTCATTTTGAATTGATAAAAGGTGTTTTTTTTCTACTTTATATATATATCATCATCATCGTTTAACGTCCGTTCTCCATGCTAGCATGGGTTGGACGGTTCGACCGGGGATCTGGGAAGCCAGAAGGCTGCACCAGGCTCCGGTCTTATCTGGCAACTTTTCTACAGCTGGATGCCCTTCCTAACGCCAACCACTCCGTGAGTGTAGTGGGTGCTTTTTACATGCCACCTGCACTGGTGCCAGGCGAGGCTGGCATCGGCCACGGTCGGATTGGTGCATTTTATGGAAGCCAGTCGAGGCGGCACTGGCTTCGGCTACGATTCGGATGGTGCTTTTTACGTGCCACCGACACGGAAGCCAGTCGAGGTGGCGCTGGCATCGGCCATATATATATATATTATATTGTGTGAAATTTGATTTAGTATTTCTAAATTGAATGTTTTGCCTTGTAAGTTTGGATTTATATTCCTCAAATATTATTATATATATTATATATATATATATATATATATAGTAGGTGTGTGTGCGTACATGCATGTGAGCATTGTGATTGAAGTGTTAAGATTGTGTATACAGCAGTATATGTCATGTATATGTGTTTTGTACGATTCGGTGGTGCTTTTTACGTGAAGCCAGTCGAGGTGGCGCTGGCATGGTATATATATATATATATTATATTGTGTGGCACGGCCATATATATATATTATATTATGTGAAATTTGATAGTATTTCTATGAATGTATGTAGTGGATAATTATATATATATATATTATAGTAGTGTGTGTGTGCGTACATGCATGTGAGCATTTGTGTATGAAGTGTTAAGATTGTGTATACATGCAGTATATGTCAGTATATCTGTGTGTGTGTGTGTGTGTGTATATATATATATATATGTATAGAGCATTATTACACATAAATGCACTAGGAGGGACAAAGTCATTACTACCAAAAATTATCGGATGAGTTTTCACGAGCTAGATAATTTCTGTAAGTAAGAGCTTAATGTTAACATATATATATAATATGTGAAGAGTGAAGGTGTGTGCTTCTGTAGGGTATGCGAGAGAGAAAGACAGAGAGGGGGGTGAGCGATAAACAGAGAGCATAATATAAGAGAAACAGCTACAGAGAGAGAGAGATCGAAGGAGAAAGAGAGAAAAATAAAGAGAAAGGGAGGAAGAAAGCAAGGCAAGGTAGGTGACAGAGAGAGACAGGGTTGTGGTTTAGCGTGAACCGACCTTGATTTTGCTTTGGTATGCTGTGATGTCAGGGCATACATGACTGCTGCTGTCGAGGTACCTGTGAAAGGAGCAAGGTGTGGAAAACAAGGTCGTTAGAACATGAAATTACAGTAGAGAAATTACAATGGATAGCGATATGTTTATCGGTCTCACCCCCCCCCCCCCCCACAACACGGTCAACTGCAACGTCTGTCCGTCCACTACGACAAGCACATTATTCTCATCATGATTATCACGAGACCCTCACCTGTATACAAACACATACACACCATCCAAAACATCGTTTCACACTGCTGGCTCTCTGTCGGTTATGATGACGAGGGTTCTAGTTGATCTGATCAACAGAAGAGCCTCCTCATCAGATTAACGTACAAGTGGCTGAGTACTCCACAGACATGTCTACCCTTGATGTAGTTCTCAAGGAGATTCAGCCAGACATAGAATGTGACAAGCTGGCCCTGGACATGTTACAGGCACTCTCTTTTGTTAGTTGAGGGAACATTTCATATATCCACAGCTAAATATATATATACACACATATCTACAAATATACTCATGCTTATAGATACAAGCGTGCACACCACACACATACCATACCTATATCACCCACTTTAAACCTATACATCAGATATACTCACACATGCATACTGTGTAGATTTACACATTCAAAGATCACCAGCCTCTTATATTTACTTATATATATATATATACACACACATGCACACACACAGATACACATCTAAAAAGCACACACACACAATCTCTTATTTACAACCTACACAAACATACAGACCATCTGAAATCTTTATCTGTGTGTGCACCCTCCTCAAACACACACACAAAAACACACATATACACCCATACACACACACACACATACACGCACAAAAGATACATACACAACAACACATACAAATGCATGCACACACATAAACACATATACATAAACACAAACTCACAAACACATATGTACACACAAACACACGTATGTACACACACACACACACACTCACAAACACATTACAAACTTACTTGTACTCTTCGGCAATCTTGGCATCGTATTCATCAAGTTTATCGAAGAGGGAGCGTTTGTTGGTCCAAACCTTCAGTTCTTGCGTAATTTCTGGAACTATGAGAAAAGTCTTCCAACCACTCGTTTTCTTCGACTTGAGAATGTCTCCAAAGATGTGGTCACCGACATAGAGTACGTCTCGGTGCATGGCACCAATCAGATCTGTGAACACATTGCAGGATCCTGCATGGTGGAGCACAAACAGAGATGTGGGATTAGAACAGATTAGATGGTGACAGCGGTGGATTAAGGGAAACTGGATTTGATTGGATGATGGTTAGAGAGAGAGGATTTCATTGGATGACAGTTAAAGAGAGACATTTTGATTTGGATGACAGCTGGAAAGAGATTTGATTGGATGATGGTTAAAAAGAGAGGGTTTGATTGGATGATGGTTAGGGAGAGAGGATTTGATTGGATGACAGTTAGAGAGAGAGGATTTGATTGGATGACAGTTAGAGAGAGAGAGGATTTGATTGGATGATGGTTAGAGAGAGGATTTGATTGGTTGAAGGTAAGGAAGGACTGGATTGGACAACACCACCATTACCATCGATGATAGTGCTGCTATCTCACCACCACTAGTAACATCCTGATCACTCACCCCACTGACTACAATACATCACCTCCTCCTCCTCATCATCATCGAGTACAACATGCCATTATCAAATACCTACACCACCGTCAGCACCACCACCATCAACATCATTCCCACCACCATACCCCCAACATCACCAACACCAAAACTACCACCACAATTAATAACATCAATACCACCACCACCACCAACAACAAAAACAACTACAAAAACAACAAAGATTACAACAAATAAATACAATTGACTTACCCCCTGAGTAAACGTGTCCGCTTTGCATTGGTCCTGTGTGGGTCCCTATTTTCAGGGCTCCTGTTTTCTGGGGATAGAGAGAAAGACATATTTTAGATGTATATATCACATGATCATGCTATCAACCAGGCTATCAGATGCTGTTACACATCGCTGGTCACAATGCACTTTTGCACTGTTTTAACCTTCAAACGATGCCAGCCTGCTGGCTAGGTGAGCAGGCCAATACTCCCCCCTGATCGAAAGGGAGTACTGGAGCAATGTGAAATGAAGTGTTTTGCTCAAGAACACAATAGAGCAACCGATCTGGGAATTGAACCCGCAATCTAGTGACCGTGAGACCAACAACCTAACCACCAAGCCATGCACACACACATACAGGCATAGAGGGTTCACTGAGTATTTATGAAGGCATAGATATCTAGTTAAGATCTGCTTCCAGTTACATAGTTTTGGGTTCCCACTGTGTGGCACCATGGTCAAGTACCTTCTATAGAACCTGGCTCTTCAATGATTTGTCAGTCAATTTAGTAGACAGAAACTATGTGGAAGCCTGTCATCCATCCATCCATATATTTATATATATACACACACACACACACACACATATGTGTGTGTATGTATAGTATATATGTGTGCCTATCTATAAGTGTGTGTTATGTGAGTATCTTTGTATTTCACCGCCACCACCACCACTTAACAACCAGTGTTTGTTAATGTCCCGGTAACTTGGCAGTTCAGCAAGAGAGACCAATATAATAAGTACTACACTTAAAGAAAAAAATGTATGTCCTGGCACATGAAAAGTACCCTTTAAACTTTGGGCCTCACGAAGGCAGTGACAAGTGACCGATCACGAAATCGGTGACTGAGGCCTTTGGTAGTATATTGTGCCTGAGAAGACTTGTCAGGCCAAGTGAGATTATGCTGGTGGTTTGTAACTGGAACCCATGCTGGTAGCACGTAAAAAGCACCCACTACACTCACAGAGTGGTTGGTGTTAGGAAGGGCATCCAGCTGTAGAAACCTTGCCAAATCAGACTGGAACTTGGTGCAGCTCCCCAGCTTTTAGTTTTGATGTACCAAATCCACTTACGAGGTTTGGTCGACTCAGGCCTATAGTAGAAGACACTTGCCCAGGGTGCTGTGCATTGGGACTGAGCCAAAGACCACATGGTTGGGCTGCAAGCTTCTAACCCACACAACCACTCCTTCATATCTGGTTCAAGATGTACAAGTGATGGTCATTGCTTGATCAGCTTTGATCGTAGGTTTGCTAACGAGGGGAATCCTATGTAGTTATTTGATCTGTTAAAAATAGCAGGCAAACCTCCCTCGAATCATATATTACTGCTTTAAAAAAAGAATATATTGGAGTCCTAGACACACTTCGTGTATGTGGAAATAAAAAAAATTTTAAATGATGGGATAGTCAGTGTTGGATTGCCTTTGATCATTGGTCTACTGTATTTTAGAAGAGACCTAGGGTTAAACAACAAAGAAAGAAATAAACAATCAGTTCTTTACTATAGTTTGCTTTTAGCCATTGATGGCTGCCAGACCTTGAGAGAGAGAGAGAGAAAGAGAAAATGAGAGAGAGAGAGAGAGAAAGAGAAAGAAAAAAAGAAAGTGTGAGAGAGAGAAAGAAGGAAGTGAAGTATAGAAAACAATGTCATCTCACCAGGTCAACTTGGCGTAAAATTGTTCCTTCAGTGAAGAAGAGAGGTTTCTTTGCATCAACTACAATGTAATCAAAATAGGTTGTCCAATTCCTCCCCTGCAATAGATTATTATTATTATTATTTCATATACACACAAACTGTTGGAAAAGAAAAATTCCCTAACACTGGGCAACAACAAGAAACCTTAGATACCAAGAACCTTTCTAAGTATCCTAGATGTCCCTAACAACACTGTTTTCTGCAGCTGCACTAAACTGGGTTCTATGCCTATTTCCTCTATCCATCCGTTCAAATCTTTAGGGACTGTTCCTAATGCACCTACAACTACAGGGTATATTTTACTTGCCTTTTCTATAGCCTCTAAAACTTCATGGCTAGGTCCTGGTACATTGTTACTTTCTCTATATCTCTCACATTGATTTTCTCATCATTAGGACTGTAAAGTCAATTACCTAACACTTTCTATTTTCTTTGTCTATTACTATTAAATCAGGCCTTCTAGCTTCTATTACTCTCTCAGTCTGAATATCAAAATCTCACAATATCTTATATTTACTTTCTAAGCCTTGTAAAAAGAACTTTGGCGGTTAGGCCTCCAACCAGGCCTTTCACAATATCCTTAAAGCCAGGAACTTTTCAGCATACCTTCATGTGCCGATGGCACATAAAAAGCACCCACCACACTCACGGAGTGGTTGGAAGGGCATCCAGCCGTAGAAACACTACCAGATCAGACTGGAGCCTGGTACAGCTTTCTGGCTTCCCAGATCCCGGTCGAACCATCCAACCCATGCTATCATGGAGAACGGACGTTAAACGATGATGATGATATATATATATATATATTTCAGTCATTTGACTGCAGCCATGCTAGAGCACTGCCTTGAATGGTTTGTAATCAAACAGATCGACCCCAAGACTTATTTTCTAAAGCCTAGTACTTATTCTATTAGTCTTCTTGCTGAGCCACTAAGCTATGGGGATGTAAATACACCAATACCATTCGTCAAGTGGTGATCGGGGGACAAACACAGACACAAAGACACTCACACAAATACACACATGACAAGCTTCTTTCAGTTTCTGTCTACCAAAACCACTTACAAGGCCTTTGATCAGCTCGAGGTTATAGTCGAAGACATTTGGCCAAGGTGCCATGCAGTGGGACTGAACCCGAAACAATGTGGTTGGTAAGCTACCTTCTTACCACACAGCCACTCCTGCACCTATAATATATATATATATATATATATATATAAAACCAGGCTATCAGATGTTGCTACATATCGCTGGTCACAATACACTTCGCATTGTTTTAGCCTTCAAAGTGAGCAGGCCAACAGAAGAAAGAGTGAGAGAAAGTTGCAGTGAAAGAGTACAGCAGGGATCACCACCACCCCCTGCCGGAGCCTTCATGGAGCTTTAGGTGTTTTCGCTCAAGAAACACTCACAACGCCCGGTCTGGGAATCGAGACCGCGACCCTCCGACCGTGAGTCCACTGCCCTAACCACTGGGCCATTGCGCCTCCACACAGACATATATATATGTATGTATATATAAATATATATTTCACAGCCACCACAAAAGGTTAGGTACAAAGTACTCCTGATAGTATTGTGCTATGGTTCAGTAACACAATGATATATCACTCAACGATAAGAGATTGTTATACAATCCATACACTGCACCATGTGATATGATTGCAATATAACACTGCCATATACTAAGTATTGCCACAGTTTGGCTCCTTCTTCAGAATTAATGACAAACAATAAAGAAGTGTTTTGAAAGAGCGGGGGATAAAAAACAACAAAAAAAAACCCCTATAAAAGTAAAAGAAATATAGAATGGAAGAATAACAAGTTCAACACCCCCACGTTTTCTTGATAAAGAACCAAAAATTTATCAGAACTGAGCGTTTGCTTTTGTTCTGTGAAGTTGTAATTTCGGTTCTTCATTGGTAATGGGATCCTGGTTGCTATATTTGCAGCTGTAAACTGCCCTTTCTTTGTTGAAAGTGTTAGCGATGAAAAGGTGTGGAGCAGTGGTGGAGTGACAACTTCTCTGGAGAAGAGCATTTCCCTGGCACCAGCATAGTCATCATCATCATCCACATCATCAATTAACATCTGTTTTCTTTGACCGAATCTGGAGGAACACAGGGCTGTGTCATGCTCCAATGCTGGCCTTGGCATCATTTGATATATATTTATCATCATCATCATTTAATGCCCATTGTCCATGCTAGCATAAGTTGGATGGTTTGACCGGGGTTGGCAAGATTGGAAGGCTGCACCAGACTCCAGTCTGATTTGGTATGGGTGCAAGTATAGATGGGCTGGACACGTTGCCCGGCTCACCGATAATTGGTGGATGCACGCAGTTGTCGAGTGGTACCCGCGTGAGCGGAAAAGACCACCCGGAAGACCTCCACGACGGTGGAGTGACGATTTCAGGAGGACGATTGGGATCATGTGGATGAGAAAGGCGCGATCCAGGGAGGAGTGGACAGCGTGCTGTGACCAGCGGTGTCAAATGGACGCCTGACGGACTGGTCGGTCAAAGTGATATATATCGTCATTGTTATTATCTGTTTTACACAGTCACATCATACTGCCAAATAGACACACCACACTGTCACATCACAATCACATCATGCTGTCACACACAGTTACACTACACTGTCACATCACAACTGCATTGTGCTGTCACATACAGTCACATCACACTGGAAAATGCAGTCACATTACATAGTTACACACAGTCACATCATATTGCCAAAGAGTCGCATACTATTACATCACAATCACATCACGCTGTCACATAGTCACATTACACTGGCACATCACCCTTCCACAGAGTCACATCACATCACATTTCCACACACTACCCATCAAATTTCCACATAGTCACATCGTATTGCCACAAACAATCGCATCACACCAATATAGTCACACACACAGTAAAAACATTGCCATGTGCAATCTATATTGCAGATGGCAAGCCGGAAGATGCACCAAGCCCTGCTGTTTACTGTTTTATAAGCAATAGACAGCAGGGCTTGCTGCAGTCTTTTGACTTGCCAGTTCCTGTTGAACCATCTACCTGATGCCAAGATGGAAAATTTACATGAAATGGCAAAGAGTTTAATAGAATCTTATCCTAAAGTCTATATTTAACTCTTTAGCATTCAGATTATCCTGTCAATTTCGAGACTTATTTATTCACATTGTTTTGAATTAATCATGCAATTATCTCATAGCTTTGAGATTTCAATAATTTATTTTTAGAACAACATTGTAGGGTAGGTATGAGATGCCTGATCTGGCTAGTTTAACCCCTTAGCATTCATATTACCCTGTCAAATGTAATGCTTATTTATTCACATTGTTTTCAGTTAATCCTGCATTATCTCATAGCTTTGAGATTTCAGTGATGTGATTATATATTTTTGGAATAACATTGCAGAAGAGGTAAAATTTTCACTTACTTCTTATTTTTATTTTCCTAAAATTTTCGTTGCGTCTTGCAACCTTTTCAATTGCTGCGTTCCTTTTTGTTTGTTTGTGCGCACGTGTGTGGGTCAGTGTGTGTGTGTGTGCCTATGCATGCATGCATGTACATATGTATGTATGTGTGTATGTATGTATGCATATGTGTGTATGTATATGTGTGTGTATGCATATGTATATATATATGTATGTATGTGTGTGCATATGTATGTATGTATTCTGCATATTCATGTGCTTACATGTCCATGTTTGTGTATTTTCTATGTATGTGTGTGTGTGAGCGTGTGTTTGTACATGTATGCACCTCTGTCATGTATGCACCTTGTGTGTGCATGTCTGTCTGTGTGTGTATGTGTGTGTGTGTGTTATGTAACTATGTACCATGTTTGTATATATGGATGTGCATCTCTATATGTGTGGACCCGTGTCTCCATATGTGTCCTAACGGACAGAATCAAGACTATATTGAAAAGGTTGTAAATAACGGACAGTCAAAACTATTGAAAAGGTTGCAAGACGCAATGAAAATTTTAGGAAATTTTACTGGTGAGTGTGTTAATTTATAAGACACAAAAAGAAAATGACTCTCTCCACACAACAGAATATGCTTCAACACACGAACTCATATAAAGAATCTTGCAAACCAAATCCAAAAACGAAATATTGTAGGATAGATGTGATAGGCCAAATCTGGTCAGTTTGAACTCAAAACAAGTAGAATATTTGGGCCAGATATCCCCTGCTTAAATGCTAGAGTTAAAGACATCATCTAAAATGATATTAATTTGAGGTCTATATTTAAGACATAGTCTAAAGTGAAACTAAATCTACAACCTATCAATAGATTTAAAAGTGGTATTGAATGAGATCTCGAGTACATATGTATGTATGTATGTGTGTATATATATATATATATATATATATATATAGTGAGGGTGTTTAAAGAGAAGCTGTGGTGTACATACCTCTTCAGCATCGTTAAGTAAATAACTCATTACATTCTGAAAATATAAAAGGAGGGAAGACAAATTAACAGAATAATTAGTAATCTAAAATTAGTAGTAAGAAATTTAAAATTAGTAACAATAACATTTAAAAGAAAAAAAAAAAAACAAAGATATGTGTGGCACCTTGACCAAAGTCTTGTGAGGGGTTTTGGGAGCCGGAAACTAAAGGAAGCCCATTGTATACATATCTATCTATCTGTGTGTGTGTAACTTTGTATTTGTCCCCACCACACACCACCACTTGACAAATGGTGTTAGTTTGTTTACATTCTTGTAACTTGGTGGTTCAGCAAAATGTTATCAATAAAAAAGTACCAGATGTAAAAAAAGAATAAAAAGTATTGAGGTTGGTTTGTTTGACTTCAAGGCAGTACGCCAGCATGTGTATATTTGTACGTGTGGCTGCAGTCCAATGACTGAGGCAAGTAAAGGATAAAAATGATGTACCGAGATTATTAGATTAACATGTGACAATGAGATTAACCTTTAACACATTGCATTTTCTCTACAATTGTTTCCACTGCCCTGTTATTTCAGGGGGAAAATCTCATAGACATAATGCACCTACAGTGTGTTAAAGGTTAAAAAAAAAAAGAACAAAGCAAAGATATTCTTTTATTTGCTTCAGTCATTTGACTGTGGCCATGCTGGAGCACCACCTTTAGTTGAACAAATTGACTCCAGTACTTATTCTTTGTAAGCCTAGTACTTATTCTATCGGTCTCTTTTGCCGAACTGCTAAGTTACGGGTACGTGAACACACCAGCATCGGTTGTTAAGCAATGGTGGGGGGACAAACACACACACACATTCAATGGGCTTCTTTCAATTTCTGTCTACCAAATCTACTTACAAGGCTTTGGTCGGCACAAGGCTATAGTTGAAGACACTTGCCCAGGGCGCCCAGCAGTGGGATTGAACCCGGAACCATGTGGTTGGTAAGTAAGCTATTTACCACACATCCACTCCTTAATGAAATTTAAAAACTAAGGGGTGACACTGATGAAAAAAATCTAAGGTGTGATAATGAGACGTGCAGGTATGTATTGGGTTGGTGCATAATGATTGCGGCTTTATTTCAAAAAATTTTATTCAACAAAAACATCTTTAAATGATAGTCTGACTCTGCCAAGCAAATGGGAAGCAGTAATTGAAGTAGATGGTGAATATTCTCTGGAATAAACATTTAAAGATGTTTTTGTTACATACTGTTATTGGTTTTGTTGAATAAAATTTGTCACTAAAAGCCACAGTAGGTATGCGTCAACCCAATAGTTAGGAAATCTGCTTCATAACTGTGGTTGGGAAGAAACCTTTTCAATGACATAGTGTGTAGACGCAAGTCTGTGTGTGTATACACATTTGTATTTCATTACATATATACTTGCTCCTATCAAAGTTGCTACAAATGAACACACACACACAAATCAAAGAAAAATCAAATGTTACGTAACGAACCTCATTAGCTTACAGTCGTTTCTGCTACAAGATGTGGTGGACTCTTAGTTGAGAACCAGGATAGTTATACACCAGGTTATTAGTGGCTGGCATATGGAAGGGCATCCAGCTGTGAAAACTATGCCAAAACTAACCTTGCCTGTGTGTGCTAGTGCCAATAGTGCCAAGTAAAAAGCACCGAGTCCACTCTGCAGAGTGGTTGGTGTTAGGAAGGGCACCCAGCTGTAAAACCCATCAGAACAGACACAGTAGGCAAGGGACTAGTTTTTCTACCTGGCCAGCTCCTATCAACTCTCTTAGCCATGCATGCATGGAAGACAGACATTAAACAATGATAATAATAATGATGATGATGATGATATATGATGATATATACATACATATCTAATATACTCACATTCGTATAGTTGTAGTCACTGTTTGTAGCTAAGAAAACCTTTGTCCCATGGAATCTCATTCTGAAAATAAACAATAAAAAGAATACAGTAATAGAATAAATATACCTTTATGTTCTGAGTTCAAATTTGGCTGAGGTCGACTTTGCCTATCATCCTGAAAGGATGACAGGCAAAGTCCCAGTTAAAACAAGTACCAGTTAAGCAATGGGGTTGATGAAATTGCTGGCATTGTGCCAAGATAGGAAATCATTATTATTATTAAGGTGGCGAGATGACAGATCCGTTAGCATGCTGGAAATGCTTAGTGGTATTCCATCTGCGACAACATTCTGAGTTCAAATCCTCCTGAGGTCAAATTTGCCTTTCATCCTTTCAGGGTTGATAAATTAAGTACCAGTGAAACACTAGGGTCGATGTAATTGACTCATCCCCTCCCCCAAAATTGCTGCCTTTGTGGCAAAATTTGAAACCATCATCATCACTATTATTATTATTATTGTTGTTGTTAGGGTAGTGAGCTGGCAGAGCTGTTAGCACACTGGAAAAAATGGTTAGTGACGTTTCATTCATCTCTATGTTCTGGGTTCAAATTCTGCTGGGGTTGACTTTGTCTTTTATCCTTTTGGGGTCAAGAAAATAAGTACCAGTTGAATACTGGGGTTGATGTAATCGACTTACCACCTTCCCCGGAATTGCTGGCCTTGTGCCTAAAGTAGAAAGGATCATTATTATTATTATTATTCTGCCGAGGTTGACTTTGCCTTTCATTCTTTCGGGGTCGATAAACTAAGTACCAGTGGAACACTGGTGCTGATGTAATCAACTAGATGTAATCCTCCCGCCAAAATTTCAGGCTTTGTGCCTATAGTAGAAAGGATTATTATTATTATTATTATTATTATTATTATTTGATTTCATTTTCTAATTATAAAGAGAGAAATCTAAAGTGACAACATCAAAGCCAGTGCCAGCCAGAGAATCTAAGCAAGGCATTAGGAGTTGGTGCCAGTCTTGGTAAGTCTTTGGTTACAGCTAAACCAATTATTTAACCCCCACCCTGCCGTCTAAACACTGTAAACATTCAACTTTTATATTGTACCCCATAGTCAACAACAGGGTAGACAGCCTGAGAATATTTATATGCATGTACATAAACCCACATATACACACTAACATATACATACTAACATACATACACATATACACATTATGTTCATAAACATATATATATACTCTTTTACTCTCTTACTTGTTTCAGTCATTTGACTGCGGCCATGCTGGAGCACCGCCTTTAATCGAGCAACTCGACCCTGGGACTTATTCTTTTGTAAGCCCAGTACTTATTCTATCGGCCTCTTTTGCCGAACCGCTAAGTAACGGGGACATAAACACACCAGCATCAGTTGTCAAGCAATGCTAGGGGGACAAACACAGACACACAAACGCACATATATACATATATATACATATATACGACGGGCTTCTTTCAGTTTCCGTCTATCAAATCCACTCACAAGGCTTTGGTCGGCCCGAGGCTATAGTAGAAGACACTTGCTCAAGGTGCCACGCAGTGGGACTGAACCCGGAACCATGTGGTTGGTAAACAAGCTACTTACCACACAGCCACTCCTGCGCCTATATATATATATATAATACACGCACACCACACATTCTCTATTTTGAGTATGGGTATACGCATATATATTTATACGAGCAATACAGTGCGTGTGTGTGTGTGCCTGGGTGTCTCAATATGCATGCACACACACACACATGACAGGCTTCTTCCAGTTTTCATCTACCAAATCTACTCACAAGGCTTTGGTTGGCCTGAGGCTATAATAGAAGACACTCGCCCAAAGTGTTATGCAGTGGGACTGAATCTAGAACCATTTGGTTGGTAAGCAAGCTTTTTTACCACACAGCCACACCTGTGCCTCTATATATATACATGAATGATGAAAGAATGCCCAAAGTCCTCATGTACAGCCAGCTTGATATGGGTACAGGAATGTTGGTCGACCATGGCTCAGATATAAGGACAAGCTGAGAAGTACCCTCTCAGCAACTGACTCGGAATGAACAAAATGGTGACAGTCATGTCAAAATGGTATAAGAGACTTTGTTCTCATTAACAGGTTTAGGGATGCAAGACAAAGAAGAAAAGAGGCCACAAATATACTGCCTTTTTTTCTCCTTGCAATATCTGTGGGCTCCTTTGCAAATCATTGGAGGAATTCAAATGTCATATTAGACATAAGCATTATGACCGACAAAGAAAGTGTAGGTTATTGGATCTTCATTTGTTGAAACTGATGGGAGAGTCCATTATATATATCATCATCAATGTTGTTTAACGTTCGCTTTCCATGGGTTGGATGGTTTGACTAAGGACTGGCAAGCTGAGAGGCTGCACTAGGCTCCAATCTGATTTGGCAAGGTTTCTGCAAGCCTTTCCTAGCGCCTGCCACTCCGAGAGTGTAGTGGGTGCTTTTTACATGCCCCCAGCATAGGGGCCAGTCAGGCGGTACTGGCATTGACATGCATGTTTTTTTATCCTCACACATGACAGTTACGTTTTGAGTGGAACGTGCCATTTTCTGTGGAATAATAATTTGGTGACAGAATGTGGAATTAGAAAAGTATGTAGTTATCTAACCCCAATCTCCACAATATTTCTCCATGTTACTTCTAACTCCAACCCCCACAAAAACCCTTCATGTTACATCTGAGTCTCCAACCTCCACAATATTCCTCCATGTAACATGTAACTCCACCAACCACCACAAAAACCCTTTAGGTTACATCTGAGCCCCCAACCTCCACAAAAAACCCTTCACGTTACATCTGAGCCCCCAACCTCCACAATAACCCTCCATGCTACATAGAACCTCCAAACATCCACAATAACCCCATCATGTTATATCAACCCCCACCCCCAGCCACAAGGCTTTACAATACCTTCCACCAACTGTCTACATCTCTCACTACAATATTCCCCCAGGCTATACCTACAGCCAACCTCCACAATATCTCTCAAACTCTCTCTGCTACATGTACTCTCACCACCACCAATGTGCTACTCTTTCACTGGATCCAGAATGTGAGATAAAAAGGGGAGATAACTGCTACAAACCTGTCCAGGAGTATCGGAAGCCTTTCATCTTTTACTACATAAGTGGCAACCTGCTTCAGTGTTTCTTGTTTTAGTGGACCCTGGAAGAAGAAGAAGAGGAAGAAGAAAATGGGTAAGTTTAGCCTGAATACGAAAACATTAAGACGAAACAATTAAAAAGAAGGAGTATAAGGAGACAGAAAAATAGGTAGATATTATTACCAAGGTCGTCATCCTCATCATCATTGCCATTACCATCATCATCATCATTGACATCATAAACATTGTCATTGCTAACATCATCACCATCATCATTGCCAAGATCATCATCATGTCCCCTTTCCTATGTCTGCATGGATCAAATGGAATTTGTTGAGGTAGATTTCTTATAGCCCGATGCTCTTCTTGTTGCTAACCTTCACCTGCTACCAAATGAAGTAACATTCCCCCACCCACCATGGCCAGACATGTTTTCACAGAAGATTGGCAATGAAGAAAACTACTTGCTTGAAGATGACATTCATAACTATCAACAATGTCAAGATCAGGAAATACAAACAAACACATACACACACCATCATCATCCTCCTGTTTTCCATGCTGGCATGTTTTGGATGGTTTGACAGGAAGTGGCAAGTCAGACGACTGCACCAAGCTCTGCTGTCTCTTTTGGCAGAGTTTTCCATGGCTGGATGTTGCTCCTAATGTTAACCACTTTACAGTGTGTGCTGGGTGCTTTTTATGTGGCACCAGCACCAGTGAGGGCACCAAGTCACTTGTAAGGCAAGACCTCAACTCAGCTGAGGGGAGAGTAGTTTTGATGAACAGGAAAGTGCTTTACAATAAAGAAATATACCTCAGATAGAGAGAGAGATAAGACACAGAAGAAAGAAGGAAGAGAAAGAAAGAGGAGAGAGAAAAAGAGACGGGAGAGAGAGAGAGGGAGGTGAGATGGTGAAGATGTGATAGGCTTCTTTCAGTTTTCATCTACCAAATCCACTCACAAAGTATTAGTAAAAGACATTTGCCCAAGGTACAATGCTGTGGGACTGAACTTGAAACCATGTAGTTTGAAAGCAAGCTTCTTACCACACAGCCATGCCTCTATTTAATCATGTGTGTGTGTGTGTGTGTAATCCGTATCAAAAATGGGTTAAGTGCTGCTTTCTTTTGGTTGTCCATTCACTTCATGTACACACAACACACACATACAGACACATGAATATATATGTATGTGTGTCTGTGTGTGTGTGTATATATATATGTGTGT